>NC_086319.1:78270405-78570405 GCF_036172605.1 Pelobates fuscus
TTGTCTTTTCCCTATTTCTTCTTTCTATAATGAGCTAAAGCAGTGGTTCTTAACCCCCTTTTTTGTCTACATTATGTACAGAGAAAGCTTGCAAGGGCATCAAGGAATACCCCTCTACACTGCCAAGTGACCCGAGTGATCGCCCCCGGAGTGATCACTACTGCGTTGCCGCACATGGTGCCCGGCAGTACAGGCAAGAGCATCGGCAGGCTTCCAATGCTCTTACCTGTACTGAGAGCCTCAGGGGTCGAGGCACTCAGTGTAGAAAAAATAATCTCTTCCCTCCCCATGTACTTACCGATCGCTGCCATTCCCCCACCGGCAATCTGTCGTCTTCTGAGGGGGGCAGTCCCCACTCTGCTGTGTAGGACCACTCAGGGGCCATGTAACCGCTCTAAAAGTGAGGTCACATGGCCACAATAGGTGTCCACAGGCAGTCCCCCTGCTGGTAAAAAAAAAAAAAAAAAAGTTAATAAAAGTAAAAAAAACAAACAAATATATATCTTGTATATAACGTCATACTAAGTGTATTTTTTTATTAATATAAAAAAATACACTTAGAGGAAAATTAGACGTGTGTGTGTGTGTGTGTGTGTATATGTGTATTAATATGTGTATATTAATCTCCTTAATAACCATGGACGTGCGGAGTACGTCCAACAAAAAACTGTCGTTAAGGACCGCAGACGTACCTAGTACGTCCGCGGCAAATAGAAGCCGCGGACTTACCTGGACCGGCAATCTGTGGCGATCACAGTTGGGGGGGGACTGCCGGAGACCCCAGCTGTCCCCCTGCAGCAGCTCCGGCCATCCCTGCCCTCCAGTGCCGTGTGATCACACCGCCGTAATAGGACTCTAGGAGCTGCCAGCAGGGGGACTGAGCAAGCCCTATATTGACCCTGTAACTTTCCAAAACACCTTAAAACCTGTACATGGGGGGTATTGTTATACTCGTGAGACTTCACTGAACACAAATATGAGTGTTTAAAACAGTAAAACTTATCACGATGATGAAACCACCAGTAAAAGTGCAGTTTTTGTGTTAAAAAAACAAAACAAAAAACATGCGGGGGCGTGGCCGGCCGAGCAGCAGAGAAAACGTGTTTACACAGAGCTCTGTCCCAGATAGCCGAAAAAGCCGATTTGAACACCGAAATTAAAAACCTAAATAAGCTGGGAGCCAACTACCCTCACACGGAAGGCACTATGGGGCGGAAAAACAAAAAACCTCGCCATCCAGAGGCTCCAAAATCGCAAGATATAAGATTATCTTTTGAGAGGCCTACACCGCGGGCCCAAGCCAAAATGGCGCCCGACCCGCCTAGTGAGGATGAGGCCTTGGATAACTACCAAGAGGAGGAAGACGCCCACACCACACAATCGGAGGAGACCCCCTATAACGAGTCGGAATCAGAGGAAGACTCCTCACCGGCTACAAAGAGAGACATTAAAAATCGCCTGCTGGATATGCGGCGGGTGTGGAAGGCCGACCTCCTAGACACTCGCACGGAAATAGGGGCCCTCAAACAGCGGGTCGCAGCACTCGAAACTAAGGAATCAACTACAATCCAGAGTGTGCAAGAGTCCCACAACAATCTGCAAGCACTAACAGACCAAGTACAGAAACTTACCAGGTCGATGTTAGTGATGGAGTCTAGACACAGAAGGAGGAACATCCGCCTCCGCGGCATTCCGGAGAGTATTGAGGGAGAAGCGGTAATGCCTTTCCTTCGACGCTTCATGGCCTCGCTAGGCATAGGAAGCACTACGAGCGCAGAAACATTGACATCAGCGTTCCGGGTCCGTAAAGCGGAAGCTGCCCCTGCGGACGCCCCAAGAGACGTAATTGCCACGACTAGAGACATTATAACCCGATCCACAATCATGGCTAAATCGAGAGAGCTGGGCTCCTTTCAATTTGAAGGTTGCGAGATAGCCATATACGGAGACCTCCCTTTTGCCGTCCTCGCAGTCAGAAGACAGCTGATACCGGTGGCAAGACAGCTGAGAGAAGCGCGGATTAGATACCGGTGGGGAGCGGACGGCTCTCTACTAGTAGCACAGGGGACCGACATACTTACCCTCTCATCTCCTGAGAAAAAAGAAACTTTCCTCCAACAACTGACAGCTACCTCGAAACTGCCTGCGACAATCCAGAAGCCGAAGATAGGTGCACAAGGACTTACCAGAATCCAACCGTTAAACCCACGAGCTCGACCCCTGGCTACACCACGTCTCATGTAGATACACATCGCCCACAGCGGTCTTCTAAAACCGCCAACTATTTGACATCGGGACACAATACCTGCCCAGCACTACACAGTCCATAATTGTGAACTCATAACAAGTCATCGGCAAATACAGCCATAAAACATATGGACCACATGTTAGCCCCCAACCAGTGAATATCTACTTGGCTTTGCGTTACTGAATATTCCTCAGTTAAATGTTTTGTATTCTATGCTAGCAGAACCCTAGAGGCGAACATGTATAGACCACACTGCACACTAATATGTCGATGCCTACTTATGTAATAATATACAAGTTAGCTATATTATATGTTGTGTATGGTACATATCTAAGCTTATTGCCTTATATCTAACCTCACTGCCTTACACCTTAACATATGTTTTACCATACTCTACCGCATACCACACCTAATGAGACTTCGCAGAGACCACATATAGAGCAACAGATCTTCTCCTTAGATCCTCTGTAACTGGCCCACACATGCCCGATTTGTATGCCTAAATGCGTATGTAATACTGTGTTAATGACAGTCTCCTCTCGTATATACCAACCACTGAATAGGGTTCAAGAGTCAATCACTCATAGTCCACAATGTACACTAAAAGCCGAGGCCTACATATGCTTAATATATAAGTTGATTTATATGTTAAATACGCTCTATGTTATATATGCTCTATGCAAATGTTTTATTCTTGCCTTCTGTAACCTCATACCTTGATGCAGAAATTTTCTTTGGAATTGGAAACTCCAATAAAATACAAATTAAAAAAAAAAAACATGCAAGAAACAAAACGTTAACTTTGGCCAGCGTTTGTGACTAAGTGGCTACTACAAAAGACTGGAAATACCCTATTTGGAATACCCTGGGTTATCTACATTTGAAAATGGTATGCCATGATGGGGTTATTTCACATTCCTGGGCTACCATATGGTCTCAAAAGGCAACATAGGCCCAGCAAACCAGTCTGGCAAATTTCAATGTGCAAACATGGAAAAGGGGAAAGCCCTACATTTGACCACTGTAAGTTTGCAAAAACCCAAAAAGGTATTAAACTTGGGGTATTTTGACACTTTTCATGCAACCATTTTACCACCAATCTATACCAAAAAATATATATATATATATATTTTATTTTTTTGACACACATAGCTATTTAAGAATACACGTACTTAGAACTTAAGGGTTGATGCCAAAGAACACCCCAATATGTGTTCCGCAACATCTCCTGAGGACAGTGATACACCCCATGTATAGGTGTGTCGGGTTCTCTGGGGGCTAAAATACCTTATTTGGAGGGTGCGCATTAGTTTTCCAACTTGGAATTTTCACCTCCATCAAACCATGGAGTGAAGCCGGCCAATGTAATTTACCTCCATCAAACCATATCTCTTTGAAAAGTAGACAACCCAGGGTATTCAATATGGGGTATGTTTAGTCTTTTTTAGTAGCCACAAACACTGTCCAAAGGTAGCATTCATATTTGTTTGTGTTAAAAATGCAAAAAGGGGGGGGGGGCCTGACAGGCTAACTGAGCAGACACACGTTGAATGAGCTCCTGGGCCAAATCAACGAAAATCACGATTAGCGGCAGCTAAGCAGCGGATTTTACCGCAAAACTCATGGGCTAAACAGTGATCCGAACGCCACCAAACTCGGAACCCTGCAGACCTGGATTGCCAGCATTTAACCCACTGGGGCCTACAAGCTTCTTAGGCGTCGGAGAGACGGCCACTTGCCAGGCGCTGACGCTGAACCCCATTAATAAAAGCAGACACCTGCATCCGCCCCCCCTTTTTGGACTGGGGGGGTTATCCCGGTCCCAGGAGGCCCTCCACGACTATACTCGCTACCTCTTGGGCTACACTGCAGTGCAGCATCCAGGATGGCAGAGTGCACAAGCAACTTCACAACCGAGGCCTACCTTGCAGCCTCTGAAGCACGGTTGAATCTGATATTTGACAAATTTTGGGCACAATTGGCAGCACGGCAGATGGTCACACCACAACCCATCCAACATACAGCCGAACCTAAGAACTCACAGACCTACCTGCACAGCCTGACAAGCGCCCAAAACCACCAAGCACCTAGATAAACCTGCGGCGCCCCCGCAAAAAGCTACGAAAGTTGAAAATACATACGCCTGTCGCCCCATGGAGGCTTGCAAAACCCGGGGGAAAGCGCATGGCGGTGAATAGCACAGACAAGGGCCAAGCTAACGGGACTCTAACACCCACAACCCCACAAGATGGCAGACCTATGTGCAGGAGCACCACAAAGCACTCAGGCGCAGTACAGCCTCACACCCTCAAGAAAGGTACAGACCTGCAAGATACCTACCCATTGCAGAGCAAACAACAACCTCCCCACAGACTGGGCATCGGATGAATGGGTGAGAAGCCGCGGACGGTCTTTTGGCATGTCCCAGCAATGACCCTGGCACGGACGACAATACAGACCCTGTTTAACCAGACGGACTCTCGTTACAACGATGCTTTCTTTTTTGGTCCCATACATACCTCTACTCTAACTTTGCCTCTGAGACTGATACATGGACGCATTCTCTGCCTAACACCCAGAACAACAAATTTCTGAGTTTTGCATGCTAAACACCAAGCCTTGAGAAATATGCATTTTGTATTACTTTCTTCTTTGCACACTCTCCATGCTCTAAATGCTGTCACGGCAGTACACCTTTCCACTGACAGTGCGCCCACCATAGCTTGTTCACCTAATGTACCATCTGCTATATTGCTAAGTCTACCTGACCGCATAGATTATCAACAGATTATCAATAGATAATATATAATGTACATATCGGGTTTATCCCACTGTAACAGCTACTATTAAGATTCACCGCTTTCTACTCCTGTAGCTAGACATCTTAGTCTAATCTACAGATCATCTTGTTCTTATAATACCAGAATAGATATATTCTATATGTCTAGAAGTGTTCCCGCCAGACAGGCATATTACGCACTGATCGCTTTAAGACAGGAACACTTAATCTGAAATGTTGCTTTTAAAAATTGTGCTGTTTTTTCACATGCTGACCAACTGTTAACAAATGTTTTGCCATGTACTTGTCAATGCTGTTGGGGCATGACGAGATAAATTGTTATACTTCCAAGCACTCCAAAAATAAAGAATAAAAAAAAAAATATGAACGCTACCTTTGGCCAGTGTTTGTGACTACTAAAAAAAGACAACATACCCTATTTGCAATACCTTATGTTGTCTTCTTTTGCAAAAGGTATACCATCATGGGGTAATTCTCATTCCTTGGCTACCATACGCTCTCAAAGGCAACATAACCAATCTGGCAAATTTCAATGTGAAAAAAACACCTTATATTTGACACTGTAATTTTCAAAAAACGTATAAAACCTGTACATGGGGATGGGGGGGGGGGGGGGGGGGAGGGGTACGGTTTTACTCTGGAGACTTCGCTGAACACAAATTAGTGTTTCAAAAAAGTAAAACGTATTACAACGATATCGTCGGTGAAAGTGCCTTTTGTGAGTAAAAAATGCAAAAGACGTCTCTTTCACTGACATTGTCATGATATGTTTTACACTAATATTGTGTTCAGGGAAGTCTACCAAGTAAAACAGTAACCCCCATGTACAGGTTTTCTGGTGTCTTGGAAAGTTACAGGGTTAAATATAGTGCTAGCAAATTCAATTCTCTGGACTTTCAGCCTGGGTTGTCAGGCAGGTCCCCCAAATTGCCACGGATGTACAGGGTACGTTAAAAACTTATTATTATTATTATTATTATTATTATTATATATATATATATATATATATATATATATATATATATATATATATATATATATATATTTATTTTATTTTTTTTGGTCTGGCGTACCCTGTACGTCCAAGGTCATTAAGGGGTTAATTTGATGTGACATACATACCGTATATACTCGAGTATAAGCCGACCCGAATATAAGCCGAGGCCCCTAATTTTACCCAAAAAAACTGGGAAAACTTATTGACTCGAGTATAAGACTAGGGTGAGAAATGCAGCAGCTACTGGTAAATTTCTAAATAAAATTAGATCCTAAAAAAAATATATTAATTGAATATTTATTTACAGTGTGTGTATAATGAATGCAGTGTGTGTGTGTGTATGAATGCAGTGTGTGTGTGTATGAATGCAGTGTGTGTGTGTGTATGAATGCAGTGTGTGTGTATGAATGCAGTGTGTGTGTGTATGAATGCAGTGTGTGTGTGTGAATGCAGTGTGTGTGTGTGAGTGCAGCGTGTGTGTGTGAGTGCAGCGTGTGTGTGTGAGTGCAGCGTGTGTGTGTGAGTGCAGCGTGTGTGTGTGAGTGCAGCGTGAGTGTGTGAGTGCAGCGTGAGTGTGTGAGTGCAGCGTGAGTGTGTGAGTGCAGCGTGAGTGTGTGAGAGTGTGAGAGTTGCAGAGCCTTGGTGGGGGGTGGGTGTTTTTTTTTTTATTATTTAAATTTTTATGATTTAAAATTTTTTGTTATTAATTATTATTTGTATTTATTTAATTATTATTATTATTATTATTATTGTATTTTTTTATTATTTAATTTTTTTTTTATTTTTATTATTATTCATTATTTTTTTCGTCCCCCCTCCCTGCTTGATATATGGCAGGGAGGGGGGCTCCTTCCCTGGTGGTCCAGCATTGGTAGTTCAGTGGGGGGAGAGGGGGGCTGGCAGAGCTGTACTTACCTCTCCTGCAGCTCCTGTCAGCTCTCTCCTCCTCCGCGCCGTCCGTGCAGCTCCCTCTGTCAGCTCACAGTGTAAGTCTCGCGAGAGCCGCGGCTCTCGCGAGATTTACACTTGGAGCTGACCGAGGTGTTGAATGCACGGCGCGGAGGAGGAGAGAGCTTGACAGGAGCTGCAGGAGAGGTAAGTACAGCTCTGCCAGCCCCCCTCTCCCCCAGTCTGTATTATGGCAATGCAAATTGCCATAATACAGACTCTGACTCGAGTATAAGCCGAGTTGGGGTTTTTAGCACAAAAAATGTGCTGAAAAACTCGGCTTATACTCGAGTATATACGGTATATAAATTTTTATTTATTATATAAAAAGTTTATTTGCACAGTTTTGGCAATAACGTGTGCATAAACAGTGCGGCTTAAGGAAAGTAATTTAAAATAAATAAATTTTGTTCTGATTTACAGAATATATAATATGTCTAGGATTTTGGTTTATTTTTGTTCGTTACAGGTCACAAAATACCTGTGAAATAAAATTTTAATGTGAAGCTATTTTAGAATATGATATGTTTGTCTGTTAAGCTTAATAGCCATCACAGGCTATTTACCAAAGGGAAGTTTGACATTTTTTACGTAGCCATTTCAATGAGCTGGCACAGCGCAATTGGCTGCTGCTGGCCGGCCTCGGACACAGAGGTATCCAGCAGCAGCGTTAACCCCACGATTGCGGCAATCTGGGGTTAACCTTAGTAAATGAAGACAAATTTCTGTCAAGCGTATCGAAGGAGTTAAATTTAGTGAATATTGGGGCAGTGCTTGAACAGAGCGGGCACGTGCTAGATGGGCTCCGTGGCCATACAATGGAATTTGGCCTTTTTCAGCTACCCGGACACTGATATAAGTAACCCAAAGGCCCATGACCACGATGGGAAGGAAGACAAAGAAGCAAAAGTCCGACCAACTTAAGCCCTGGGTCACTATAAGAGAGTTATTCCGCCAGACGCATACGGCCCCAAAATGGCCACCGATCTTAAAGGTTACTCCGACTTCTCTGAGGATTTTTACCCTGAGGAGACCGTGGGCAGTCTTCTTTCAGGAATCAGTCAAATTATTTCTTGTAAGAAGAAAACCAATTTATTGTGTCACACGGTTATAAATTAAAATATACAGGAGATAAAAGCACAACGCGTTTCGATAGATGTCTTTTTCAAGTGCATGAAGAAAACGTTGTAGCTATCTGGTTTTTAAATCTTCATGCATTTGAAAAAGACGTCTGTCGAAATGCATTGTGCTTTTATCTCCTGTATATTTTTATTTATAACTGTGTGACACGATACATTTGTTTTCTTCTTACAAGAATTCCTGAGATTGATGACCAGACTACCTGAGAGGACACCAGGTATCTTATTTACATGCTGTTAAAGCCAGAGCCTGCAATATGAGGCTCAGATCCATGTGAGTGGTTCTATTGCAGATTACACTTAATTGATGTATATCTCTTGCAATATTGCCCTATGTATGTCCTTTTTTGTATTTTATATACAGATGTACAGCATCATTAATCTACGCTATGAGTATTATTTATTGTTATTATCTGTATTGCACTCCCCTAGTATTTCTTGTGATTAATTCACAGTAATACAGTCCTTTTTATTCTATTTACTTTCTGTTGTTAACCTGTGACAGCCTACATTCACTCACACAGCTAATAAATTATTTTGACCAGTTTGCAGCTGCGGCTAATGAAGGTAATTGACAAACATATTTACTATGTCAAATATCAAGATTTATGGGGATATTTTATCTGAACGTTTGAGGCAATTACATGGAAAATATGGGCTAGGTTATTTTTACCACGATGCGGCTATGTCCAGTTTGCCATTATATAGACTATTTCTGTACCACTGATTAACACTGGTTTATGCTCTAATTTTGTCTTTATGAAGAATCCATTTAATTAAATGTTTGTTTTTCTTTGTTTCAGGTTCAATAGAGCTTCTTTAATCAATGTTGGTTTTTTGGAGAGTGGAAACGATACGGACTATATTGCCATGCATGACGTGGACCTGCTACCTCTAAACCCGGAACTGGATTATGGATTTCCAGAGAAGGGGCCCTTCCACGTAGCTTCCCCTGAATTACACCCGTTGTATCATTACAAGACTTATGTGGGGGGAATTCTTTTACTCACCAAACAGCATTATGAAATGGTGAGTGTGCTAGTATCAGCAATAGTATTCTTCCTATAGTGTGTGTGTATCTTAAATGCACACAATATTATATGTCAACAACCATTCGTTAGACCAGAGTCTTGAGACGGCAAGCACATATGTCCATAACTTCCAATAGCATTTCTAAGAAGGCCAGACAATAACACGCTGACATCCTATAGTTAAACTGATGCTAGAGCAGTTCTGGGGGCGCACCTGCTACTCTGTTGAAGGTATCTCATAAACATGGGGACATTTGTTTTTTTATTTTTTTGTCAATCAATTTTTATTGAAGGTTTTCTTTATGTTATGTCAGCGTTTGGTTGGATACAAAAATAAAAGAGGGGTAGGGTGCATAATACGTTACATGAGACAACATATGTCATGAAAAGACAATTGGGTGAAAAGAGTAATAAACAACAACCATACATTGACATTTTGACATGAGAGTAATATAGCTTAGGGAGAGCAGCGGCATAGTCCGTGTCTACGGTTTTGTGACTAATGATCAAATGAGTGGTTCAGCTGCCTTCTAAATGTACCCCTAACCTAGGGGGCAGCGGGGGGGGGAGAGCGGGGGATTTTTTAGTGTGGGAGTGCGCTCCACCATACGGGTGGGTACTCTAACTTCAGGGAGCCGGAGCTTCTCACTATGGGTGGGAGGGTGTTTAGGCTCCTTTGAGCGTTCTGGACTGGGGTGGCCAATGGAGCTATTTCAGGTCAAACTATAGTCCAATAAAACTTGCTAGAAAAACATGGGAGACATACTGTGTGCGCTGTGGCACTAATCACAAAGAGGTCAGACTACATCTTCATGATTGTCATTGTCCACTATATTCAAGTCCCCGATGAGGGGGTCTGAGGCCTCCTTGAGGTGGAGGGGTCGGTGTTCTGTGGGTCCCGTGCTTGAGTGATTGATCGTTGAGCAGGAGTTGTCTTCGGGGCCATTAAGCCCAGTTTCCGCAGGAATTGTGGTGCTTCTTTTGCCTGGCTTGGTGGGAGCACCGAGGCCACCAGCCTCCGGAGATAATGTGGGAGTTCGTCGGGCGTTATTGGGTCGGGTATGCCCCGAATTTTAAGATGATTGCGCCTTGACCTATCATCCAGTGCTGTGAAATGGAGTGCCAGGGCTTGTTGAGTCGCGTGCATGTTGGAAACAGTGTCCGATAGGGCCGACAGATCCCTACGGAGGTCGGTGATGTCGCCCTCTGACACTGCCACCCTGTCATTTACTGCTTGTAGGTCGGTCTTTATTCCTGCCACATTGGCTGCTAATAGGCCTTTTATCTCTGCGACCAGGTTACGGAAGTCGCGTTGTGTGACCGCGGCTGATCCCTCTGTGTCCCCTGCTGGGTGAAGTACCTGGTCAGGGGCCGGGTCGGCCTGTATCCCATCCGTTACGGCCTGCTCGACTTCAGGCTCCCTTGCCGCCATTTTTGTCAGTGGCTGCCGTTGGAGCATGGACCCAATGTCTCTGGACCCTGTGGGTGCCTCTGGATTCTGCCTCTGCGTCAGACGCCCCATAGTCGGTGTCTGGGTAGGTGGCGGGGTGGGCAGGTAAGCTTCAGAGTCTGAGTCGGCCAGGGGTTCAAGGCCTTGGAGCAGCGCCGACAGGTCTAGGCCTGTGTGCGGTCTGTAGGCCCCAGATCTCCGCTTCTGGCGTTTCGGTTTGGCGGCTTGTAGGAATGGCATAGGACGCCTCTTGGTGGGCTCCTCAGGTAGAGCCGGTGTGTCTATGCTCCAATGTGGGGTAAATCCCCCGAGAATCGGCAGTTTTTCCGTGTCGGGAACGGAGCGTTGGGAGATGGCGACCGCTCCGGCTCGAGGTTAGGCTCCTCCCCCGACATTTGGTTTTTAATATCTATTTTTAACATTACTGTTATTTGACTTTTATTTTGTTATCTAAGCAATTTACCTAAGCAATTTTGTAACAAAAAAAACAAGTTAACTTTTTTGTGTTCAGGAGTGATTGCCATTAATGTTCGCTATTGACTGAGCAATCTCTGATTCAACAGTACCAAAACATCCTATTAATAGTACAGATTAGTTATCATTCCTTTATTCAGTTTGAATTTAAAAAAAGGAACCAATATTATAAATATATCAGCACAAAAAAATTTATATTGTTTAAAATGCTATTTTAGAGTGCAGGGAAGGTTTCTGATAATAGTGCTTCTCTAAATATTTCCTAATTTATTCCCACCTGATTTGTTACAGTGTAATGGAATGTCTAATCGGTTTTGGGGTTGGGGTCGTGAAGATGATGAATTTTACCGCAGGATCAAAGGAGCTGGACTTCAGGTAATACAATTTGTACTAGTTGATCCTTTGATTGTTTTGTGGCTTTTTTTTTTTTTTTTTTTTTTTAAATCTGCAAAATATGTCTGTACTGTAAAAAAACTCTTAAAAAAAACATTTAAAATATATATATATATATATATATATATATATAATATATATATATATATATATATATACACACCTCCAGCACTCAACAAAAAGTATAAAAAACTGCAATATGCTTAAGTGCTAACCCACGCAAACATGACATCATAATTGGCAGCACTTCCAAAAAAAAGATTCTTTACTAATACATGTCCAAAAATCTAAGTTTTGACCATTTAGGGTCATTATCAAGACAATGCAATAACAATAAGTGTGTGTGAGAGAGAATCTCTTTCTATCCATTGAATGCATGTGTGGCATTTCAGTATGAAACTTAGTATGAGAAATTTTGTAACTCTACCTCCGGCAGTATTGTAGTAGAAGTTTACTGAGATGATTATCAGTCTGCATTAGATGTAAGCAATTAAAACAGAAATGTGTATGTATGCAAATAGTAATATACATTCAGTGATGTGTAACATTTAAAAAAACAAAAACAAAAAAAAACTAATACTTTTATCTTAAATGTTAACGAACTCTAACAATTGAAAATCTAATCAAACATCATAATAACAATAACACAGTTATAACAAACTTTAGAAAAAAAAAAACATAAGGGGGGAAAAGGGAAAGAAAATATAATTGGGGGCATTTTTATTGTACTATAAACAAACATGAGCTTTATCAGTTATAACTTATCAAAATATAAAATAAATTTAATAAAATTTACAAAAAAGTCGTTTCTACAAGTATTAAACAACCTGGAGGGGCGGGGCTTGACCGGCATGGCGGACGGTCGCAGCATGCAGGAGCTCCCTACTAACCTACGATGTCGAGCGATTTGCTGGGACTCCTGCCGCTCACACCATGCTCCAAACGGGTACCCATCTGCCGCAGACGTCGGCTGGAAAGTCCCGAAGCGGAAAGCCGAGACGCTGACAGGAAAAAGCCGGGGGGAACAGCTGCGGCCTAGCGGGGGCTGCGGGCGGGAGAATCGGCCGATCTCCCGTCCCTCTCCTCCCCTACTAACGGGTCCTCACGAAGTCCCGTCCCCCCCCCACAGGGCCAGGGGGGATATCCCGGTCCACCGCACACAACATGGGACTACATCCAATCCGTATACGGGAGCCCAGACCGGCAGCAAAACAGATGGGGGAACGCCGGACACGTGGAAGCCTGAGGAGGCACGGAGCGAGCTGGGATATGAGGCGAGATTGGACAGAATTTTCCAAAGCTTTTTGCGCAAACTGGAGGTACTAATGTCCCGTCCAGCCCAGACCCACCTGAGGGCCGAGGCCTCACACCACCAACGGCCTGATTCACGGCGACTCAGCGAGCAACCTCTCACTCACAGACCTCATACATGGCAGCGGCATGGCACACGCCAGGCTAAGGCGGACGGCGAGAAGGGCCAACCGCGACCCCACAAGCCAAAGGTGCCTCAAACTCGAACCAATAGGCCTAACTCAGCCAGCAGTGTCCCAGTCAGGCCCAAAGTCTCACCTCAAGGCCCAAAGCTTCACTTGCAACAGCGGGGGCGAGGTACTGTCACACTGCGACAAACCGCCCGACTACTCACTCACTCACCAGAAGCCTCTACCATAGGCCGTCTACAACGCCTTCCCAGGCTGAAGACCGCATGGAGTCCGACTCCAAGACACCAACCACACCGCCGGAGGCTTGCCCGCCGCAGGCGGCGGCAGAACACCCGAGCCCAGCATGGTGCCCGACGAAGGGACGACCCGGCCTCTCTGAGTAACCGTGTCGGTGGGAAACTGGTGAAGGCCTTCACAACGACCTGGGGCCGGCCGACGGACGACGCCAAATCGCACCATGCCGTACCCCGGTGGCTCATTCATCACGACGGTGCCAACTTCCCCACCGTGCCCAGGAGAGGTATTGGCTGAACAGACCCCACTAACTGGCGGCCCCACCATCACGACTCTTAGCGGAGAGCCGCAGGGCTCTAGCCTGAATGACCCCCATGGACTCTCCTTACTGGACTCCCACTTGTGCATATGACTCCCATTTTGCCTACTCGTATGACTTTATGTTGTTATTATTATTTTATTTTAAGCTCTGATACTACTAAAAAGTTTGACGTTAATGCAACGAATATTAAAGCGACAAAAGTTAGAGCGACAAAGCGACAAATATTAGAGCGACAACTATTAGTGTGACAAATGTTAGAGCGACAAAAGTTAGAGCGACAAATGTCAAAGCTACACGGGTTACAGCGACACATGTTACAGCAACACATGTTAAAGCGACTAAGGACAAAGCGACGAATGTTCAAGTGACAAATGTAAAAGTGACAAATGTAAAAGTGACTAATGTAAAAGCGACAAATGTAAAAGCGACAAATGTAAAAGCGACAAATGTAAAAGCGACAAATGTTAGAGCGACAAATGTTAGAGCGACAAATGTTAGAGCGACAAATGTTAGAGCGACAAATGTTAGAGCGACAAATGTTAAAGCGACAAATGATATCTGATCTCAACAAATACACATACTCTTTGCTAGGGTAATTAGTCTGCATGCTACCATTCGGATCATATGATCCATATCTTGTACTCTCAGCACTAGGCCAACGACAAAATATTAAATAACAAATAACCTGTTTAATACTACTGATGTACCGTTTATAAAATGAGGCTGCTATTCTAGGGATTACATGTAACCATTGTACAATCAGATATACATGTCTTATGTCATTCATGCATTAACCCCTTGTTTTTCTTTCTGTACCGAACCATCTTATGCCTCAATAAAAACAAAGATTGACAAAAAAAAAAAAAAAAACAACCTGTGCATTTATTGTAATTCACAGCATATCATAACCCCATATGTAGAATTTCAAAAGTTTAACCTTCACATATTTAATTATTATGCCTCTCTTTAATACTCTTTTTCCCAAGAATTCCACAATGTCCAAATTGCTCATATATTGCAGATAATTGTCTCATTACCATCTCATAACTTTTATTTTCAATAATATATAATCAGAGATGTCATTTCTTTTAGTTGTAATAGTTTGAGATTTTCAATATCTTGGAATAACCAAAGTAGCTGCTGTTAATATATGTCGGATGACAAACTTCTCAAGTCTTACCTAACACTGGAGTTAGTTTAAATAACCCCAACATAGGGGAAGAGTTGTAACTATTTAAATCAAAGTCAAAATATACTTCCAGAACACTTCCTTAATGTACTGCAATCCCACCAAATATGTGACATGGTACATGCTTTTCCCCAATTACTTTAGCATCTATCGGCTGTACCTGGATACATCTTCTGAACTCAGGTTGATACTAGATACCATCTTTACAGAATTTTAAAGTGATTTTCGAAATGGTCTGCGCACAGTCCTCTCCTGGAGGGCATTTATAATTTTGTACCATTCAGATATATGTAGAAATAACTGCAGTTCTCTTTCTCAGGACAACATAAACTCTGCATTTTGACCTGAGCTAGATTACAAATAGTAGTAGCAAACAGATATAATATGGATCTGATTTGGGATTATTTAAATAAATATTTTCTAATTGACTTAACTATAAAGAATCAGATTTTTGGTCTATATTTGATTTATTAAATGTTTTCTGTAATTTAGATGTGATCGATTTATATTAAGAGCAAGGAATCATTGAAGTTATATCTGTTTTTCCAGAACGTCATAGGAGAGTAAGGCATTTAAAAAAAAAATAAATAAAAAAAATATTTAAAAGTACACTATAGTCGCCAGAACAATTGCCACTTAATGATGTTGTTCTTGTTAGTATAGTCAGTCCCTGCAGGCTTTTTACTGTAAACATGGTCTTTTTATAGAAAAGGCAAGGTTTACATTACTGCTTAGGGGCACACTTTCAGTGGCCACTACTCAGCTACTAGAGGGGCTTCCTGGGGCCGTGTGACCATTCAGTGTCTCCACCCTTTGCACGTAGACACTGAGCCTTCATCATAGAGATGCATTGAATTAATGCATCTCTATGAGGAGATGCTGATTGGCCATGGCTGCGTTTGGCTCCGCCTCAGACCCGGGTCCTTGGCTGAGATTATCAGAATTTAACATCTCAGCCATTCCTATGGGAAAGCATTGTAATTGGCTGAGATTACCACTTCTGATGAGGTCTGCCAAAGAGGCAGATCAGGGGCAGAGCCACCTGCAGCAGACTGGACTAAAGGGGGGGGGGGGGGGATAGTGTTTCTAACATTATAGGGTCAGGAAAGCATGTTTGTGTTTCTAAGCCTATAGTGTTCCTCTAAATGTTTTATGGAAAAAAGGTGCCTCCGTATAATCGATAACCAAATGTAAATTCCACATTATATAGACCTATATTACCAACATATACAATAATATGGAATAATTACATAGAAACATAGAATGTGACGGCAGATAAGAACCATTCGTCCCATCTAGTCTGCCCAATTTTCTAAATACTTTCATTAGTCTCTGGCCTTATCTTATAGTTAGGATAGCCTTATGCCTATCCCACGCATGCTTAAACTCCTTTACTTTGTTAACCTCTACCACTTCAGCTGGAAGGCTATTTCATGCATCCACTACCCTCTCAGTAAAGTAATACTTCCTGATATTATTTTTAAACCTTTGTCCCTCTAATTTAAGACTGTCCTCTTGTTGTTACCTTTATAATATATTACCGTTATAATATAGCACATAAATGCACAATAAAAAATTATAGAAAACCTAAAGTAGAAAAAAAGGATTGTAACATGACATTATTATGTTATAGTAATCAAAGCCAGAATACCATAATATTGTTAAAAAAAAAAAAAGTATCAGTTAAACATTAAAAAAAACAAAAAAAAACCACCGCTTCTGCAGAACCTCTTAGTAGTTTGAACCAATTCAGTCTTTTCAAATGTGTTTGGTCCATTCGCAAAATGTTCTCAAAAATGTAAGAGACTATGCATGGTATGCTTCATTCAATTCACAGTGTTGAATTTCAGAAAGTAAATATAAGTCAACAAAAAGTTAGCATATTCCAGATTCACAAAAAATGTAATCCACAGCATTTGATGAGCAGAAAAGTAATGGCAAACTGCCAAATAAAATGCTAGCAGCAAGTCTTTGCAAGAGTAATTCACAATTCTACGCTTGAATAATATATAAATCCAATGAACGTTTATAGTTTTAACATTAATGTTCTACATTATATATAAACTTTCATATATATACACATCGATTGCGTGGAACATAAGCAAAATATATGGAGAATCGTGTGAATACCATAATCTCTTACGGAGATTGTCAAAAGTGTGCAAATTATCATGTATCACGGCTTGTAAAGCCGGTAAAGGTGAAGAGTTACTAATCGGGTATATTTCGTCGATGTCCGCTGCTCCCAATGTCAAGTGTAGTCATTGCATTTAAACTCTTATCTTCCTTCAGCTCTTGCGGCCCAAAGGAATAAGCACAGGATACCAAACCTTCCGCCATATTCACGATCCAGCTTGGAGAAAGCGAGACCAGAAAAGGGTTGCAGCTCAAAAACAGGTAATATTTGTGCCCAATCATCTTGGGTAGTGTGTATATTGTATCTTTAAATGAACAATCAAAGCAAAGTATAGATCATGGAGTCTCACTGTTCAATTCTCTGCCATTTAGAACATAAATCACTTTGTTCATGCAGCCCTATCCACATCTTCCCGGCTGACTTACACAGCCTCCGTACACACTTCCTGTGAAGAGAGATCTTATTTTTTATTTTTTTTTATTTTTTTTACCAATCACTTTTTTGAGATAATGAAGTGTATGGGGTACAGAATGAGTAAAGGGAAACATTCAAGGTTATACACATCAGGTGTGGCCGCATACAATATACCTCTTCATAGAACTCCTACTGGCCAACTTTTTTAGTGAACATGGGGAACTAGTAACGTGTAACCAAGTATAACAATACGTTCAAGCCCTTATTTGAGAAGTCCTTTAGCCGTGAGCTGACTTCCTGGTGGTCAGCTATCCTTGAGTTATGTCGTCCTCTAATTTAGCATAGTCGTAGGCTACGTGTATGGTTGAAGGGTGTTTAGTCGATATAATAGTGTATGTCTGGGATTAGGTTAGTGTCGTAGGGAGGGGTATCTCCATTTCGTCGGGTTGGGGAGGTGTTTCCCAAATTGTAGCATGTCTAGTGGTCGTTGTTTGTTGCGGACATGGGGAGCCACCCAGGACATGGTGGTGGTGGTGGTGGGCGGGGCAGCCCAGGGATCAGCCCCTCGGTGAGTGACGTCTGTCTGTCTCACCCGGCAGACATAGCTTTGTTCCCAACCCAGGGTTTCGAAGGGAAGAGAGAGAGCGAGAAGGGGGTGGGAGGGGTGGGGAGGGAATATGAGAGTGCCTGTATCGTTTGTGGTCTCTGTGGGAGGTGGGGTGGGTCAGGTGCCTCCCTAGTTCTCCAATTCCGGGTGGCTTCCATCTCCGGCCGCTGCGGTTTGTCTCCGAGCTATATAGGTGCACCAGGGGAACCAGGTGATAGCGCATTTGTCTCCCGTGCCGTGTAGCGACGCCGAGAGGGATTCCATGCTATATATGTCCTCTACCCGGTCCATCCACTGCTCCACAGTTGGTGGCTCCGCCGCGCGCCATTTGGTAGGGATGAGAGATTTCGCTGCATTAAGCAAGTGTTTGGTTAGGGAGCATTTGTAAGTGGCTATGGGGCGTGTGGTGTGGTGGAGTAGCATCGGTAGGTCCGGGTCTGCTATGCTCTTGATTTTGGAGTGAATTTGCTTCCAGTACTGCTTGATTGCGGGGCACGACCACCAGATGTGGATGTCTGTCCCACCCTCGGCTCCGCATCTCCAGCAGATGTCAGGGATTTCTCTGTTCATGCGATGTAGCTTCGCTGGAGTCCTATACCAGTTAACCATAAATTTGGAAGTTAAGTTCTTGGATTTTTGAGCTGAGTGTGCCCTGGTGTGTCAGTACGTGGATCTTCTCCCATTGTTGGTCTGTTATTGTTTGGTCTGTAGCTTGTTCCCAGCGGGACATATATCGCAGTGGTGCGCGTGGCGTGGTTGTGAGCAGCAGAGAGTAGAGTTGCGTAATTCCTTTCAGTGGTCGATCTCTGGCTACGCACATGTGTTCGAAGGCGGTTAGTTCTCTATGGAACAGGTGTTTGCCCTTCGTGGATTGGTGCAGTGCAGGATCTGATGGTAACGGAACCTAGTCATTAGTGAAAGGGTGCCTTCTGGGATCAGCTCCCTCAGCGTTTTCAGTCCCGTTGTGGAGCATAGGTGCTTCATATAGGTCCAGTCCGAGCCCCCGAGTCCCTGGAACAGTTCGTCAGGTCCTTTGGGATGAGAGAGATTGTGGCTGCCA
Organism: Pelobates fuscus; assembly: GCF_036172605.1. Lineage (NCBI taxonomy): Eukaryota > Metazoa > Chordata > Amphibia > Anura > Pelobatidae > Pelobates > Pelobates fuscus. Next base: position 78,289,291 of record NC_086319.1, read on the forward strand.
GCGTGTCTCTCGGGAGGCGGCTGCCGTCTAGCAGGTGGTTAAGGCTACCCAGGTGGTGTGGCAGCAGGATGTCTTGGAATTTTTTGTAATATGCTGCAGGGAGGCCGTCTGGGCCAGGCGCCTTATGGGCTTTAGCGATCTTGAGAGCTTGTTTGAGTTCCTCCAGGGAGATAGGTTCTTCCATTTCAGCCCTTTGTTCGTCTGTAAGGGTTCGGGATATATGCTGTTCCAGGTAGTTCGCGATGTCGGTCTCGTGCCTCAACGAGGTGCCGCCGGAATTTTATAATGGTCCGTGTAGAAGTGGTGAAAAGCCTTCGCTATTCTGTCTGGCAGTTGAGTGAGCCCGCTCCTTGGAATTTGACGGTCGGCAGGTTCCTGGCCGCCGTCATGATCTGCTCCTTCTGCGGGAAGGAGTGGAGACAGCACACCACATCCCTGGGTCTGCCGTCCGGTCTGGCCTGCCCCAGTGCGCAGAGGGCCCGGTCTATGTGGATGTCGGGCGGTGCGTCAGGTCCCAGGAGCTGGCAGAAGAGCTGCTTCAGAGAGACCGCCAGGGGTTCCGTGTCTGGCTCCGGCAGGCCCCTTATTCGGATGTTGTGCCTCCGGCTGCAGTTCTCCAGGTCCTCCACCTGGCGTCTTAAATTCAGCAGCATGTTTCCTTGTCGGGTGGCTGCTGTCTCCGCCGCCCTGTGTTGCTGGCAGCTGATTCGTGCCTCTGCCTCCACTGCGTCTACTCTTTCCGTTAGGTCTGTGCGGAGGCCTTGCAGGTCCTCCCGGACCGCCTCCCGGACCAGGGCCCCGGTGTCCGCTTTGGTGAGCATGTTGCTCCCGATCCTGGAGAGTTCAGCCCTGATGGAGTGAAGGGCGTCGTCCGGGCTAAAGTCTGTCAGGGAGTCCCCCCGCTGGTTGCGCTGGGGGAGACCGCCGCCATATTGTCAGAAGGCGCATTGCCTCGGAGCCCCGCTGGAGTGCTGATGAAATCATCCAGGGTGCCCGTGCAGCGTCTCGGTGATCCCGAGGTCGTGCCCCCGGCTCCGGTAAGCTTCTTTGTCGGCACCATCGCCGATAGTATGGGGTATTTAGCTAATTATGGCAGTTCAGTGTGTTTATTTTATTTTTTAATTTCTTATCTCCTGCTCTGTTAATAGACTTCTAGAGCCTCCTGTGTGTGATTAAAATTAAATTAGCAGAGCTGGCTATGAGCATTTCTAAAGGAAATACACTGTGCAGATTGAAAAGCAAACCATTTTTCCTCAGTAAACAGAGTGGTGTGGTACTCAAGGTTATCACTAGCTACAGATAAACAGCACCAGGATAGGAGCACTGTGAATAAAAGTATACTCAAAGTATAACCCACAGGTTCTATACCGAAAAATGTATTGATGCACAAAGGATACAACAGAAATGTGTAATGTTTTGGCCTGCATGGACTTTTTTTTTTTCATGGAGGCTGTGTGCGACAGGGGAGTTGAGATTAAACTCATAAATGGCAGATAATTGAGCAAACATTGAGCTATATTAAGCTAAAGTTGTTTTGTTGCTTAGTATCCCTTTAACAAAGGCTAGGTCTGTATTTGTGTATGGATCTGTAAGTGCTATTCCTCAGTTTACTAGTCCTATCTTTCTTTTTGGATATCTTCAGGAGCAATTTAAGGTGGACCATGAAGGAGGTCTTCACAATGTCCAGTATCGTGTGGATTCTCGGTCCGAGATCACCATTGGTGGTGCTCCTTGCACTGTGCTGAATGTGATGCTGGAGTGTGACCTGGATAAGACTCCATGGTGTGTTTTGAGCTGAGCTCATGCATCTTGTTCCTCAATGGACTCTTTATAGAGACTAGAGATCTCACAAACAGACATGCGTCTCTGTAGCTAATCATGAACTGTAATAAATTTTATATATTATAATAAAAAATGTGAAATCTCCAGGACTTGGATATAGTTTTCTACAATAAAACATTAACTGGACATTTGCAGGGCCAGGGTTGAACCTCTTTACTTCCCCCATTGCCAATTTCCTCAATGTGCCCAGCCCTTTCTATATAATTACAGTGATTGACAGTTATTAATGTGCAACCAAGGACTCACGATAACCAACTATACAAGAACAACCGAAAATGAGGTAGGTATAATGGAAGAATATGGATTTGTTGGTGTGAAAGGTAGACTGGTGGGCATAACGGGAGAAAATGGAGGAAGGGTTGGGCACATCACTCACCGGTGTACAGACACTGACACACACTCGAATACATACAATTACACACCTACAGACAAGTTATGAATTGCAATGTTAGAAGCAGAATTTATTTTCCTGAATGTTGTTTCACGGTGCTCTGTGTGTGAGGAGAGCATGAGATGTGATATTACCCACCATTCCTGCTGCTTCTCTCCACACAGAGATCCACACAATCATGGGCAAGCAGGGTCAGGCTGTTTATTAAAAACCAGCTGCATAAACCATTTTATATCAGCCCTGGAAGCACAGTGTAAAACAAAATTTAGCCCTGTGCTCAAACTACCACTACTCTTTGCCGGCAGCAACGCTGCAACATCCATCAGCCCAAAATTCATAGAATAAATAAATACCTGCACACTATCCCAAATCCCTATGCATACAGTTACAAGAAAAAGTATGTGAACCCTTTGGAATGATATGGATTTCTGCACAAATTGGTCATAAAGTGTGATCTGATCATCATCTAAGTCACAACAATAAACAATCACAGTCTGCTTAAACTAATAACACACAAAGAATGAAATGTTGCCATGCTTTTATTGAACACGCCATGTAAACATTCACAGTGCAGGTGGAAAAAGTATGTGAACCCTTGGATTTAATAACTGGTTGAACCTCCTTTGGCAGCAATAACTTCAACCAAACGTTTCCTGTAGTTGCAGATCCTAGGAGTTAGTCTTTTCATCTTACTGTAAAGTAAGAGAGAGTTTGTTAAACACATTTCAATTCAGATTTAGCATATTGCAGGAAATTATTGGCTGAATTAGTTTAAAAAGTCACAAACTATTCCATTTGTTGAATTGCTATAAATCAGCTTTACTAGGGAAACCAAAGGAATGTATAAACAAGTCTAATATACAAACCTATTATTTTAAATCCATTTAAATACTTAAATTCAGCCAGGTGCCCACCAGTACATTTTTAAGTTTTGCTAGACGATGGTCCTAAAAACAAAAGTAAAGGTGAGATTGACAGATCTGTGTATCAAGTAGAAAAAAAAATATCAAAATGAAATTCTTGCCACACATTGCATGATTGCCTAACAAGACTTTGCTAACTCTGATTCTGCAGGTCAGGAAAAACGTATGGTATGAATGTTATCAATATGTTATAGTTAGACCTAATAATGACACATATCTTCAAAGATCCCTTCATATTTGTATATTATATTTAATAGCAATATAAATATACTTTTTTTTTTTTAACTGCTCCTATTTTTCTCTCTATTGGTTATTTTTTGTCACTTGATCTGTGAACCAAACAGTGAGGAAATGCTTATATCAGTGTACTTCAATATATACATAATTATATTACACTTATTGGACATTTCCGTGTCCTTTTGATTCATCTCATTCGTTTTCCAAACAAATTTTTCGGTTTAGAAATTCTGACAGGCCGCACTGACGTGGCCAAAATTCAAGCATTTTGTTCAGCAGAGCCAAATCTTCTCGATGTGCACATGCCTACTTTCCACATTGTCTTAAAATTATACATACCTTAAAGGGACACTATAGTCACCAGAACAACTGCAGCTTAATGTAGTTATTTTGGCATGTATAGTCAGTCCATGCCGGCTTTTTGTTGTAAACACTGTCCCTGCTTACATTACTGCCTAGGGACACCTATAGTGGCAGTCAGACAGGCACACTGACGTTCAGCATACGCAGAACATTCATCATAGAAATGCACTGATTTAATGCATCTTTATGAGGAGATGCTGATTGACCAGCACTACATTTGGCTCCGCACCCTCCGTTGCGGAGATCATCAGAATTGACAATCTCAGTCAATCCAATGCTTAGCTGGCTGAGATAGTCAATTCTGATGTCGGCCAAAGAGCCACACGGCGCTGGAATAAAGGAAAGATTTAACTCTCTTTAAGGGGGGCAAAGTGGGGGTGTGGATCTAAATAGTGTTTTTAACCCTATAGGGTCAGAAATACAGGTTAGTATTCCTGACTCTATAGTGTTCCTCTAATGGGAACAATCCATTGCCCAGATTTAAAAAAAAAAAAAAATTGCATATGCATTTTTTTCAGTTGGGGTGTATCTAAAAACACCTTGCAAAACCTACCCTCCTCTTTTAACCCCACCCACACTTTTTGCATCTGTCCAATCACAGACTTCTCAATGCAGCTCAATTAGAAGTCTTTACAAGGCATGTGCTCTGGTAATTGGTGCCTCTTGAGTTTAGCTCCACTGAGCCAACCAAACCAGGAGGTAACAGGACAGGCTTTCTGCTTGAAAGCCAAGGGGTGTAAACAGGTTAACTTATAAAAAAAAGTGTCAATTTCTATAGAAAAAAATAGGACACTCTTCACACATCAAGCTTTTCAGCAAGCTAAAGTGTTCTAGGGGTCTAGAGTATCCCTTTAATGTTTCCATTTATATTTACTGTGACATTGGAAAAATGCAGCATATGTCTTCAATAATTAATTACTCTTAAGTTTAAAATGTCTGCACTTTTTACATTTGGTTAGACTACCAAAGTTCCACATGCAATTTCTAGAGTTGAGCGGACACCTGGATGTTCGGGTCGGGCGGGTTCGGCCGAACTTTGAAAAAAAAGTCCGGGCTCGGGCTCGAACCCCATTGTAATCAATAGGGACCCGAACTTTTGGGCACAATAATGCCTCTAAAAACTCCTGGAAAGGGCTAGAGAGCTGCAAAAGGAAGTAAAATGGGGGTAAGAGTAGGACAAGTGCCCTGCAAACAAATGTGGATAGGGAAATCACTTAAAATAACATAAAATACCTAAAAATTAAAAATACAGCTGAGCCATAAAATAGCACTAGATGGAATCATTGATTTTTAGCTTTAGAAGAACATAAATCAAAATCTAAAGCATGGCTGTCAGGAGGATCACCAGAATTATCCATTTGAGAGAGGGTTGGAGTGCAGGGTATTCTCTTTCATTGTTCAAACTGAGCTCAACTCCTGATGCATGGAAAAAAGTCCTTCACAAGCCTCTGCTATTGTGTACATTGTTTATGCTAAGTGACCCATAGGTTGAGGAGGCAGTGACCGTGGCGGTGTAGATGGAAGCAGCGGTGGAGGAGGAGGAGGAGGTAGCCAACACTGTTTTTTGTTTGTTTTTTAATTGGGGTAGCCCCCAAAATATTGGGACATATAAAAAAAGGAAACATTTGCGGCCTGCGGTGCATTTCTTGCAGTCCTGATGCATGGAGAAAAGGCCTTCACCAGCCTCTACTATTGTGTTTATACTAAGTGACCCATTGTCAGGGTGGCGGTCCGATGCCCGGGACCCAGACACTGTCCGGGCGGCGGAGCAGAACCCGAACCCAGTATGCCTGATGTTCAGAGTAGGAGTCACAGTGTGGAGGTGGATTAGCAAGGTCTGGTGCAGGGTAACCGCACGCCCCCTGGTGTTGAGCACCAGCGGTTGTGCAGCCACATAGCAAGACCCTGAATCAGCTTAAGCGGATACCAGGAACATGGAAATTAGCACACCTCCCAGGAACTGAATAGGGAGGCTCTGCAGCAAGATTGTATCCAGTACTAGAAACAAGGCAAGACTAGGGGTAGACACCAAACACGAAAACAAGACAGAACTAGGAGAACCAGAACCAGAGAAGGATAGTAAGCTAAACCCAGAACATATACACAAGACATGAGGAAAACATGAACATAACATGGGCATGACTGGACAGGACTGTACATGGGCTGGGTATACAAACTAAAACAAGACAAGATAAGATAGGCAAAACAAGAGGAGAAATAACGAAGTACTACATATGAAAATCATGGGGATTTAGTCACACTATATGATCATACATTGCATAAGCCTGCCAACAACGCCAATGTACCCCATATCTGGCAGGTCCTACACTGCCTAAAGTATGCTAAAATAACCACAGATTCAGAACACATATATAGCACTTACCTGCAAGAAAGGACAGAAGCAGTGAGCAGCAGCTGCCTGCAGGAACTCTGACACATAATGAATGACTGAAAACAAACGGGTGTGTCACCATAAAACAAACATTTAAATGAATCCAAGAGACTGGGAAATCCAGGGGTGGATTATAGGAATGAACCCAGAAATCCAGCATAAAGAAAACCAGACACAGAATAGAAAACCAAACACCAAGAAAAACTAAACAAGAATTGTAACAAGAAACCGCAGGCGTACAGTACAGATGGGGCATGCCGCGAACCCTGCTGATTCCGCACAACGGGACTATTCATAGAGCCACGTCAGAGGCTGACATACTGGCAGTCCTCACACTTTTTGGATTATCGGTCGCACCCCAGACAACAGCCCAAACAGGACCATCCGGGATGGGAGATCCAGCTACCACGAGGCTATTTACTCCCCGATCCCCAAGCACAGGCTCGGAAACCTGACACAGCCTACAAGAAGGCCTGGTCAACCTGGCTCCGGCGGACTCTATTGTACTCGCATACTGAACTGTTACTCTTTCTCTATAACTGTTTAGATATTTAGTTATACCTGTTACTACATATGTTATTAACTCGCACACTCCTCCACAATCACCCATCCACGCACCCAGAAATAATCACACACTCCGTGACAAGCACACGAGCCCTCACTAATGCAAACAGGCTCCAGACAAGCTAACTACACCTACCCCCCCCCCCCGCAGCCCCCTTAGGTAAGGGGCCCCCACAACCGTGGTAAGAACCGTGGCCCCACGAGGACGCTACAGTGCAACCGACCGGCTCACATAAGTGTCCACAGCTAAAATAGCTCCTCGGGTAGACCACCCTCGACTTCTCACGAAAACTACGAACTAGTGCACTTACACATAGTAGTACCTAGCCTCAACAGAAGCGCAACCATGTGACCCTATCCGCGAAGAACAGAAACAGGGGCTACCTCCATCACACGAAGGGTTATACACCCAGACACATTTGTAAGCACTACTGCACACAACCGTTACGCAACATGTTATAAAAAGAAAATATGTGCTGAACTACTTGACTAATACTCGTGTAATGCATACTTTAATCTCTTGTAATTGTCAAACTAATGCATGAAACCGAATAACGCACAAACAAAATAAAGAATTTAAAAAAAAAAAGAATTGTAACAAGAGTACTGGATACTAGAAGCCAAGGCCAGACATCTCCACAGAAAAGAGCAGGACGTGACACCCATAGGTTGAGGAGGCGGTGACCGTGGTGGTGTAGGTGGAAACAGCGGTGGAGGAGGAGGAGGTAGCCAACACTTTTATATATATATATCTATATATATATATATATATATATATATATAGAAGGCGTATGCCTGAAGTTGTGGGAGGGATTTTAAGCCTATTTAAACCCAGCAAACCCCTTACTTACCTGTCTTCGACGATTTCGGAAATTCCCTTTTCGCTTCCGGTGCACGCAGACCTCTGACGTCAGATTTTCCGCGACGCGCCTAAACCGACGGTCAGCAACTTCACGCGGGAATTTGTGAGTTTAAACAAACGAACGGGCTAGTAGGCAGTTTCCACAAAAATTGTAAGTCAAACAATTTTGTTAATTCGGTTAAATCATACGATTACGCATACGTTTAAATTCATTCGTTTTAGTCATTTATCTAACACTTCGTTGAGACCATTTCACCTAGAATGGCCGTTCCGCTACACTTATTGTCACGGTCCGTGAGGGTACAAGGTACAATATATATATACCCCACAGCTGGGAGACAGAGTCTAATTCTCAGCCCTGGCTGAGGCTACTGGCTGTTGCACTCTCCATTTACAAGGTTACTGGTAAAAGCCCGCTGCATACTCCAATTCCCATGATGCACAGCCAGCCAGCATTGTGGAATGAATGGTATAAAGAGCTAAAGTGCCAATTCCTATTTCTCACTGCTCTGATCAGTATATCTGAATGCCTGGGTAGAATCAATCGTATCAGGCTCATTGGATACACTTGCTGTCACTGCAGTATTATGGCAGGACGTGAGTATAGATATTTTAGGCTAGGTCTCATTCATTACCGCTGTTCACGTACCTGGTTTTATGCATTACATGATAGGTACAACAAGCACTCGTACATGGTTATTCGTCAAGTACACTTTTCATTATTTCTTAAAGCTTCATTAACCAGTTAATGTTGTTCAGTCTATTTCATTGTATGCTTGTTTACGATGTTTCCGTCCAAAATAAATAAAACGGCTAGTAGATAGGCATACTGCATAAAAATACCAAATGGCTACATGGCCAGGGATTTCACTCAATACGTGTATCCATTTCTCTCTCTCTCGTTATAACCTATTGAAACAATGTTTCACTTCATCCGCAAGTACAGAATTTTGTATATTAGTTGTGCGTTTCCTCTCCCTAAGCTTTATCACAGAAACATCAGGTCATTACTATTCGCGCCAAAAAATGTTCAGCTAGCTCCCCAGCATTCGTATATTTCAAGTATCACAATCCTGGGTGTCTGGTAATCATGTCATTACGACAGTTTGACAAATCATTGTTTATACCGTTCGTTTGAAACTCTGTTACTAAAGGTCAGTTCGCAAGTTAAACTACATTCGAAATTTATTTGTTAGTTTCTATTCACATACTCTATCACCGATGTCTTTCGTATGGAGAAATACATGAATAGCTTGCGTTTCATGATTACATTAATGCTGCTCACGCCAAATTCTTACAAAAGCGAGGGAATGTTCCGTTGGTATAATTCATTTCTCTCCTTTCATTTTAGGAATCAAGTTCGTATATCTCATTATACTGAATGTCATGCTTATACTCAATATATATAGATAACCTTATTATGTCTATTTTAAACACACTTACTTTCAAGATGCTTTTACAAAAAGGTGTTTTATTTGTGGTTATATTGTTTTGATGTCCTTTTGTTTGTTTCATGTGTATATATACATTTTAGATAGGGAATAAGTCACCATGCTCTCAAGGTCCAAATACGTTTGAAAAAGTAAATTTAAGTAAGTATGAAAGTTAGATGTCTTAAAAATAAATGGGTAGGGCACACAAGGTCATCATTATTATTGGTCATCCTCAGTATAAACGCAGATGCTCTGACTGTTATGCACATCTTACATTCATCAGCACACGCTTGAAGAAACACAGCTATGCATACTTGACAATTATGCCGCGCATTACATTACTAAACCTATTTAAAGATCCTAACATATTCAGCGTTGCATTAAGTCCTATCATTGCCTGATTACCTTGCCTTGTACACCTGCGCAGACAAGCACATATGTTACTAGACAAGTGCATTTAAGTTCACACTGCAGTTCTGGAGAACAAGCCTCGGCAAAGGCAAGTACGCGTTTTTACCAGTACTATGAACGAGATCCGCATATAAAAAATAAATAAAAAATATATAAATAAACTCGTATTACATTACAAAACAAGGCCACGATATGGCACCACGAGCCCCGAGGGCCATACATACAATCATCCACGCATTCTAGTTTATACGTCCCGACCATCTGGACCCCGACATGCTCACAGGGCACTCCAGTTCGGTCAAGCTGTACGATCCTAACTCATTACCACCCACGTTTCGTTCCGTGGTATGTCCTCTCTCACTAACTGACCTTCCCTCTTAGTTAGCAACGGCTGGCTGTCAGATTCCTAGGTGTCCACTAGTTATTATTCCCCCTGGCTTCTTTGCCATAGGTTAGTGGTCCCGCGAGGCCAACACCCATCCTCATACTTGGAGGTACTACGCCCCTCGGGCCAAATCATAGCTAGCCGCCTCGCATTGTGGCATAGAGAGGGCCTCATATGTCACTCCCATTCTATCTTATGTTTAACTTTCACCGAGAGGCCGACACCCCGCCACAACGTTCAGTGGCCACGCTACCCCCTCGCGCCAACGCATAGATAGAGCCTCTCAAGCCACTTGGCAAATAGCAGGGCCTCACCTGTCACCAACCTAGAGTAATCGTTTTGCCGCATTGCGGCACTAGCTAGTCAGCCAGCACACACACACTCACACTCGCACTCCTAGTAAGCTGGGGGGGGCGGCATACTACAGACCCATCACGCATAATCACTATGTTTTAGATCCAATAACCAAATCAGGTATCCTAGCGCTTTATTTCCCGCTTTAGTTTCGATTGTGAGTTAAATACTCTTACAGTAATACAAACAGTATGTCAGACCTATAATACAAGGCTAATCCTACGCTTTCAATACGTCATCACTTACGGGCTAAGGGTCTGCTAGATACTTAGATATAGAAGTACAAGATACCCAAATATATATTACCCCAAATTGTCACTCGCTGGTGATCCTATCATACCACATACACTACGTGCCCAGGTCAAGCTAGTAGAAACCGAGACCAGCGGTTCCTCCAACAATTTGTTTCAGGCATTTTTCTTACATATATTCAGTTAAATACGTATGTTGGGTCTCACGTTACCTTTTACGTTTCGCGTTGTACAGGTTAGGCCTTGTATTGGACCATCGTCAGGTCCGCAAGACACTTACGTACATACAGTGACTGCTTCCAGATTCATGCATTACAGATATACTATTTATTACATTGCAACCCATTGGGGGCATTTAGTACGTTGAGTTCTAAATTACCATATGTTGACTCATACTATCACTTAATTATCACGTCGACGTCAGTTATACAAGCAATGCAGGATAAGCATTAGCAATCTAATAAGTCCGGGTAAACAGAATTCCCACTTGTTTCATATCAAACATCGAGGCATCACTCTGCCTTCATTACGACCAAACGAATACCATTCAAATCCTTAAACAACTAATAGGGACTTGTCTGCACGGTTGACGTTCACAGGGTCCTCCATGCGCATTCAATTCATTCATCACGCATTTAACGTTGCACTCGTTTCACTTTTTTTTAAGTTCAAGAAGTCCATCAGGAGTTACTTTCGGTCATGCTACATGTTTCGGTTTAAGAAGTAACACCATAAGCATCATATAATACAAACATTTACGATCCCAAGCCTACCAAGTAACTATTATAGGGTACTTACTATTCAAACACATATCATCTTTAAATTTAAACTACAATCAAAGCTCCTTTTCAGGTTCCTCTCTTGTGCCCACATTTCCCTACGGTGACTCACGGCTTTGCATTCTATTATTCGGTTCGCATCACAACAGTTAGTTTCATTCGGTGCCTGTTACAGTCCTTTTTCGCAGTGGTTCATTGCAGTTAATCACACGTGTAAGGTTAACGCTCATCCACAAGAGGTTAACACCCTGCTGCGCGTAGTTAGTACAAGTCCACATGGCCAAATCATAGGTAGGGCCTCTCTCAAACACAGGGCTAATGGCACGGCCTCAACTCTTATGGGATAGTCCTTATCTTCGCCTATTAGTACCCATTGGCTAGCAGCTCTACTACACGAGATATTCAATGGGCATCTCAGTTTTGCATAATTAAAACATATTACGTTTCCTCCCTCCTCACAGCATGCTACAAGAAATAGCTCCAGGTAACGTACTATCTTTAATTAACACTAACCCTGTCATCTCAAGTCCCCTGCAGTATCCCCCGCCTTAGCCACTTCCGGAGTCCTGAAGTCGGACCTTGCTTAAACGTAACGGTTAAGCTAAAAGAACACGCAGTCCAGAAATCCTCTACAGGTCAAAAAGGTCTAAATCATGCCTTAAGTATGAGTTTTCCGCAGGTAAGATTTGTCTACTAATACTAAGCAAACGTACTCTACAGCTTACGATATGGGTAAGTATTGTATATGGTTCAAGATAATAAGTGCGTTCCAATATAAATGGTTGCTTGTACAATTTTTTGCCACATGCTATACATTCACTCCTTGTTAATAAGTCTTGGCCTCAATCCAATTTCCTTCTCGGGACATTCATTCCGTATTGGGGCCGCCACTGCAGCCTCAAGTTGTCAAGTTCCAACTCATGTTATGGAGAGGATGGGAAGCTGGAAATCCTCGGCATGCAACCGGTACATTCCAAATCTAGAGAAGGAAATCAGGCTCGCTTTCTATAATATGTCTAAATTATGTTGTTATGATAAATAAATGTTACATACTTTTTGGCCCTCTTTTTCAGGCCTAACCTCGCGTCGGTTTCGGCACACCTCAACCGACTCTTATTTATAAAAACTACACACACTTTAAAGTGCGCCCCCTTCCATAATCCCGTACCACAAATAGAAGGCGTATGCCTGAAGTTGTGGGAGGGATTTTAAGCCTATTTAAACCCAGCAAACCCCTTACTTACCTGTCTTCGACGATTTCGGAAATTCCCTCCCACCACACCCTCTTTATATATCATTATATCTGGGTGGGCCCTCTTTTGCAGGCCTAACCTCGCGTTGGTTTCGGCACACCTCAACCGACTCTTATTTATAAAAACTACACACACTTTAATGTGCGCCCCCTTCCATAATCCCGTACACAAATATATATATATATTTTAATTGGAGTAGCCCCCAAAATATTGGGACATACAAAAAAAGAAACATTTAAGCCCTGTGGTGCATTTCTTGCAGTCCTGATGCATGGAGAAAAGGCCTTCACAAGCCTCTGATATTGTTAACATAGTTTATACTAAGTGACCCATAGGTTGAGGAGGCGGTGTAGGTGGAAGCAGCGGAGGATGAGGAGGAGATAGCCAACATTGTTTATATATATTTCTATTTTTTATTTTAATTTGGTAGCCCCCCAAATATTGGGACATATTGTGGTGGAATCTCGGTAAAAATAAATTTAGTAGGCTGAGATTGCCAAGTGGTATGTGCACATGCATATACTGATGTATCGGTCGGTTGGTTGCACGTGGCAACGATACAATCAGTAGTGTATGGAGCATGTGCAGAAATACAGGATATAGAGAATTCCCCTCCTCCATTGTGCTGGGCAAGCCATGTGGTCAAACAGGAAGTTAGTCTTTGTTCTGTTGATTGGATAAGAGTACGTGTGGGTGGAGCTGATTATGGGAGGAGCTATATACCTATATAAGGGACCTACACTGTATGATCAGGGCTCAGGCTTTGCTGTTTTTTGGTGACATTAGTCCCCCTGAGTCCCGGTCGGTGAATCGAATAAAGATCTCTTCCTTCCTGAAGAAACCTGTGTCCATCTCTCTGTGCTCGGCTTCCGTCAGTTTCTCCGGTATCATTTGGTGCATTGGCCGGGAAGCTCATCGTTCAACGGTAGCTGAGAAGCAGAGGTGTGAGACGGTCTATCTTTGCCCACGCTCCCTACGGCTGCACCCCTGAACTTTTGCGTGGACCTCCTTTCGTCTCGGCGCCACTGGTCTGTTGTCCAGGAGATCATCGGCCTCTACGTAGTAAGTGCTGGGGTGTCCCCGTCGATGAGTGTGAACTCAGGTTCAGGAACGAGGAAGGATTATGGACGGTGGACCCACTAGGGGTATTGGATACCGATTGTGCGGTAGGCCCATAAGGGGTTTGAATTGTGTATGGAATTGGCCCCCTCCAGTGGAGGGAAGGAGCGAAGGCGCACCGCTCGTAATTAAACGCCCTGTAGTCAGCCCGTTTAATTTTGGTTTGGAGTCAGGCTGGGTCCTGTGTAAATAGCCCAAGCCGGACACCGGTGTCTTGTCTAGACTAGCGTATCTAGGGTGTATATTTCGTTCGCTAGGTCGGAGGGACCGGGAGACTAAGCGGCGCCTGGTGTAAATTCAGTCCACTAGATCTCAACCTATCTTGGCTAAGTGGGAAGGCGTGTAAATTTGAAACCCACTAGACTATTGATAGAGTAGATAGACTAAGAGGGTTTTGTTGTAAATTCCGCCCTCTAGTTCGCTATATGTGGTGCTTGGGCAGCGACGGCTAACCAAAACGGATGTAAAGAGTTTTAGGTAGTCCATCAAGGAACTGGCCATTAGATTAGTTGGGAAATTGTAAATGTGTTAAAGATTATTGTAGTAGAGTGTATATCTTGCTAGATAGCGTGAGCTCTGCCGTCTAGCGAGAGTGTGAATAGTGTGTAACTGTATCATAGCGCACGGTACCATGACCATGTATTATAATTACTGATACTGTAAATAACTACTAATAACTGTCGTTTATGTTGTATGTTAACACCGTAACCACTACTAATTGAACTGTGACTTTAAAATTGTACTCTAACCAATGCTAACCGTACTATAACTACTGTTTGTAAAGACGATGTTACTAGGGTGTGTTATAGACGGGTAATTTAAACACTGAGCATTATAACGTGGGTGATTGTATAGTTTCGCCAAAAGGCACCGTATTAGTTATCCCGTGTGTGTACGGGAATTCCCTGTATGTTTTGTTGTGTGCGTTTGGCCTAGTAACTGTACCACGTGGTGCTGTTGCCAAGGGGAACGGGTGTGACTGTTGGAAGTGTGTTTGTTTGCTTCTGTTGGAGACGACGCTCCGTTGCTAAGTATGGGTGCGTCGGATTCAAAGATTATTGATCCCTTAGAATGTATGTTAAAAAACTTTAAGAAGGGATATAATGTACATGATTTTGGAGTAAAGATGTCTCCAACACGCCTGACTACTTCATGTAGTAGGGAATGGCCTACTTTGGTGGCTGCATGGCCACCACGTGGTAGTTTTGATCCTAATCTGGTGCAGCGCATACACGTGGCTGTATCGGGTAGGCCTGAACTTTACGGCCAGTTTCCGTATATTGATTGTTGGAAGCGGGCCGTAAATGACTTGCCAAAATGGATCAGGGTATGCCACGAGGAGCAATGCCGCCTCATGGTGGCCAGAACTCAGTTGTCCACTAAGGCCGTGATTACGCCCATTCTGGACACGCCCGCTGAGTCAGAGATCCCCATGCCGCCCCCTTACTCCTCCTCTACAGGAAGAGGAAGAGGAGGTGCTGTTGGTAAAACTACTCCCCTTGCTTCGTTGTCTCCACCTACCCCCTCCTCTAGCTCAGAGTCTAGCCCACTTGTTTTAAACCCTCCCCTTCCGGTACCTACCCCTATTAACCCCACCTATCCAGATTTGACGTCATTTCGAGTTCCTGGTCAGGCTCCTCACAGCCCGGCCCGGAATATTCTACTTACTGATCTTCCCTTCAGTAAAGAAAAAGCGTCCCCTTCCCCTCGTCTTACTACCCCTCGACCGGAACCCACAACTGACATCCCTCAACGAAGCCCCATACTAACCCGACAACTGACCGGTACCCTTCAACCCCGACATTATCAAATGCCTCTCCGACTGACACCGGGCCCGACACATATTAACGGTGACGGCCAGTTACAACACGCTGATCCCGTCTTTGTTTACGTTCCCTTTACTACAACTGATTTATTTAACTGGAAGACCCAAAACTCCTCCTTCACCGATAAACCTCAAGCCATGACAGATTTGATTACCTCTATAATCCAGACACATAATCCCACTTGGGCTGATTGCCAGCAATTGCTTATGACATTGTTCAATAACGAGGAAAGAACACGGATAAATCAGGCAGCAATTAAAGCGCTTGAAGAAGTGGCCCGTACTCAAAATCAGGCCAACCCGGCAGCATGGGCCGCAGCCCATTATCCAAATGCAGATCCGAATTGGAATGTCAATGGCGCAGACATGGCCCATTTAAAAGCTTACAGGGATGCCATTATTGCTGGCATGAAAGCCGGAGGGAAAAAGGCGATCAATATGTCAAAGACTGAGGTATTGCAGAAATGTGATGAGTCGCCCAGTGCCTTTTATGATCGATTATTGGAGGCATACCGGTTGTATACCCCCTTTAATCCAGAGGCTCCTGAGAATTCCCGGATGGTTAACTCTGCCTTTGTCAGCCAGGCCTACGGAGATATAAAGAGAAAGTTACAAAAGTTAGAAGGGTTTGTAGGGATGTCTATAACTCAATTAATGGAGATAGCGAATAAGGTATATATGAACAGGGAGACAGAGACGAAAAAGGAAGAAGAGCGAAAGATGAGAAGGAAAGCAGATATGTTAGCAGTAGCTATCGCGGGTGTAGATAGAAGGGAAAAGGAAGTATATAGGGGAACCGAGAAAAGCGAGAGTAAGTGGAATAGGGAGCCTTTAAGTAGGAACCAATGCGCGTATTGTAGGGAAGAAGGGCATTGGAGAAGTGAGTGTCCACAGAGGGAACAACATGAGAGAGAGAGAGAGATAGAACAAGGGCAGGATATAGCAATAACTATAGAGGCAGAGCGAGAGGAAGAGGAGGCCCTGGTGGAAATGGTGGGAATAATAGAGGAAGCGTTAATAGGGATAGGTATTATCCAGCAGCGCAGAGACCCAGAGAGAGAGAGAAGATAGGGACTTTGTGGGTTTGGCTGACACTGTCATGGAGGACTATTGATACCGACCGGGCTCCATCCCCCTTGGCCGAGCGGAGCCTATGGTTGATGTAGCAATAGGGGGAAAAAGGAGTTCTTTCATGGTCGACACTGGTGCTGAACATTCTGTGGTGACTGACCTAGTCGCTCCTCCTTCAGGAAGAACTATCACCGTAATAGGAGCAACTGGAAGGAGTGCTGCTAAACCGGTTCTTAAAAGTCGACTCTGTACACTGGGAGGCCACGTAGTAAAACATCAGTTCCTTTACATGCCTGAATGTCCAGTCCAACTGCTAGGGCGAGATTTGTTATCAAAATTACAAGCACAGATAACATTTCTGCCTAACGGAACGACATCCTTGAAGTTTAATGGACCCTCAGGTATAATGACAATATCAGTACCAAAGGAAGAAGAGTGGCGACTTTATACAGTGTTGACCAGCCAAAACCCTAAGAGTGATGAATCCTTGTTTAATGTACCAGGAGTGTGGGCAGAGAGTAACCCACCAGGACTTGCTCGCAATATCCCACCTATACAGATTGAATTAAAGCTTGGGGTTTATCCAGTGAGCCTAAGACAATATCATATTCCACAAAAGGCAAAGAAGAACATACAGTCTTATTTGGATAAGTTCATAAGGTATGGTATCCTAAAATTCTGTACTTCCCCCTGGAACACCCCATTGTTGCCTGTTAAAAAGCACGGGACAGAGGAGTATCGCCCTCTGCAGGACTTGAGAGCAGTCAATGATGCGGTAGTAAGTATAAATCCAGTTGTGCCCAATCCCTATAACCTGCTTGCTTTAATTCCGGGCGGGGCTACTTACTTTACAGTTTTAGACCTCAAAGATGCCTTCTTTTGCCTACGAATTGCTACAGAAAGCCAGTGTATTTTTGCATTCCAATGGGAAAATGCTGTAACGGGCTCGAAACGCCAGATGACTTGGACAAGATTGCCCCAAGGGTTTAAAAATTCACCTACCCTATTTGGATCAGCATTAAGTCAGGACTTACTAGATTTCAAGTCCATCCCAGGAGAATGTGTACTACTACAATACGTAGATGATTTGTTGATAGCGGCAGTTACAAGAGAGATATGTAAGCAAGCAACATATGATTTACTGCACATTCTTTGGAAGGCAGGATACAAGGTGTCCAGGAAGAAAGCCCAGTTGTGTCAGCCAACTGTCAAGTATCTGGGATTCCATATCTCTCAAGGTCAAAGGATAATGGGGCCAGAGAGAAAAGAAGCTGTATGCCAAATACCAACACCCAAGAATAGAAGGCAAGTGCGAGAGTTCTTGGGGGCAGCAGGCTTCTGCAGGATATGGATTCCCAGTTATGCGTTATTGGTGAAACCTCTTTATGTAGCTATAAAGGGCACAGAACATGATTCCTTCCTGTGGACTATTGAACAGCAGAAGGCATTTGAGGATGTTAAGAAGGCATTGATGAGCGCCCCAGCATTAGGTCTACCTGATCATACACATCCATTCTACTTATACGTACACGAGCAAAGAAGGATGGCTGTGGGAGTACTGACACAGTACTTGGGATCATGGCAACGACCTGTTGTATATATGTCCAAACAACAGTGGCCAGTGGCCTTCCACCTTGTCTAAGAGCTGTAGCTGCCGCCGCCCTGCTGGTAGGTGAAGCGGATAAGCTCACTCTGGGTCAGGAACTTTACGTGCGAGTCCCGCACGCAGTACAGACGTTGCTAGACTATAAAGGCAATCATTGGTTTAGCAATAGCCGTATGACTAAGTATCAAGCTATGTTGTGTGAGAACCTGAGAGTGCATCTTGAGACTGTCAATACCTTGAATCCAGCTACCCTTTTGCCACAACCTACTGAGAGTCAACATGATTGCCTGGAGGTGATGGATGAAGTGTTCTCAAGCAGACTGGACCTTCGTGATTTTCCCATCCAGAACCCCGATGTCCAATACTATACGGACGGCAGTAGTTGCATAAAAGAAGGGATTCGCTACGCAGGATATGCAGTGACAACCATAGACAAGGTGATAGAAGCTCGGCCATTGTCAAAAGGAACATCGGCACAGAAGGCAGAATTAATCGCACTCACACGAACGTTACAATTGGCTGAAGGTTTGAGGGTGAACATCTATATGGACTCAAAGTATGCGTTTTTAACCACTCATGCCCATGGAGCCTTGTATAAAGAAAGAGGACTACTGAACTCAGAGGGTAAAGAAATCAAGTACGCAGCTGAGATATTACAACTATTGGAAGCCGTGTGGGAACCGAAAGAAGTTGGTATCATACATTGTCGAGCACATTTGAAAGGTGATGGTGATGTGGTGAAAGGAAATCGGATGGCAGATAATGCAGCCAAGCGTGCCGCTGAATCGGGACAACAGGAATATGTGGAGTGTATAGCTGCTCTCATACCGACCCCTCTGTCTCAATGGACTCCAATTTATACAGCTCAAGAAGAAGAGTGGTTAAAGACTGAAGCTGGAAAATACTTGGAGAATAAGTGGTATCAGTTAGAAGATGGGAGGATAGTTATTCCAGCATCGCTAGCCGTAGAAATTGTCCAGAATTATCACAGTGGGACACATTCCGGGAGAGATAGTATGGAAGAATCTCTTAGGAAGCATTTCTACATACCAAGATTGTCCAACTTGACTCAAGCCATTGTACGAAGATGTGTGTTATGTGCCAAAAACAACGCAAGGCAAGGTCCAGTGAAACCACCGGGAGTCCAGTACATAGGAGGACTCCCTATGTCCGATCTCCAAATAGACTACACGGTAATGCCTAAATCCGGTGGACATCGTTACCTACTAGTAGTTGTGTGTACCTACTCAGGATGGGTAGAAGCATGTCCTACTCGTACAGAGAAAGCAGGAGAAGTTGTGCGATTTTTGTTGCGGGAAATAATACCCCGATATGGACTACCATGTTTTATAGGATCGGATAATGGTCCAGCCTTTGTTCACCAGTGCCTATAACAACTGACTCATATGCTCGGTATTAAGTGGAAACTTCATACGGCATATAGGCCTCAGAGTTCTGGGAAAGTGGAAAGAATGAACAGAACTATTAAGAACCAATTGGCAAAGATGTGTCAAGAAACTCAACTTAAATGGAATGTTCTTTTGCCAATAGCTCTGTTGCGCATTCGTAGTACACCTACCAGAAGGATGAGTCTCTCACCTTTTGAAATTATGTATGGGTGTCCACCTCCCGTACTCGGTAACTTAAGGGGGGATTTAAGTCAGTTGGGAGAAGGAATTACCCGGCAGCAGGTTGTAGAGTTGAGTAAAACTATGGAGGAGGTACAGAAATGGGTACAAGATAGGTTACCTGTGAATATTTATCCACCTGTCCATTCTTATCGTCCAGGAGATCAAGTTTGAATAAAGGAGTGGAACAGTGTACCGTTGGGGCCAAAATGGAGGGGTCCTTATGTTGTTCTTTTGTCTACCCCAACAGCTATAAAGGTGGCCGAAGTGACTCCGTGGATTCATCACTCCAGGGTTAAATCAGCAGCAGTAGATTCTTGGCAAGTTACACCAGATCCTGAGAATCCTTGCAAGATCCGGTTGAAGCGTGCAACTCAGTAGGAGTGACGAGGAAATATTGGGACTTCTAGAGTAATCATAGAGATCAGCAAGTAGGTGTTTTGACGGCCATAATAAAGCCTGACCACCTGCCTACGTTACATAGTCAGAGTGTCTCGAAGGGATCTCTGTGAAGAAAAGTGAGGATCAGGAGGACTCCATTCCCTGCAGCCCTCACATCCTGGAAGCTGAAGTGCCATCGCACGGTCGAAGAGTCAGGACAAAGATGTCAGGAGTGATGTGTTTGATAATGTATATATATGTGTTTTTAATTATTCAGGAAGGTAGAGGTACCGACACACCAGGCTGTGAGGTTTGCATTAAGACTACAAAAACAGGCAATCATATTTCCCAGACCCTAATTTGGCATTCACAGTATGAGTGTAAAGGATATGTGTCTAGGTGTAGATACTTAGGTATAGAATATAGTGTATGCCATTTAGGAGTAGGAGACCCTAAGTGCTTCAATCCAGAGTATCAACCCCATACAATTTGGTTGACCCTCCGGAATGGAGACCCACAGGGGACCCTAATAAACAAAACAGTATTAGAAACCGTACATTCTTCGGGTGTCCTGCTATTTGATGCATGTAAGGCGATATCAAGTGGTAGAAAACCGTGGAATGTATGCGGGGATCTTAAATGGGAGAGAACGTATGGGTCTAACGATAAGTATATTTGTCCCAGTAGTAAAAACAAGTATGTAAGTCCAAAATGCCCAGATAAGGATTATAATTATTGCCCATATTGGTCTTGTGTGGGGTGGGCAACTTGGGGACAGACAGTAGATAAGGATATGATTGTTACTAAGTTGCCTACCAAACCATATTGTAAGTCTATGGAGTGTAACCCAGTCCATATACTTATCAATAATCCTGAACAATTCATAGATAGGTTCGGAAACTTATTTGGGTTTCAGATATATGGGACGGGTTTGGATCCTGGGACAATATTATTCATAGGGATAGAGACCGATACCGTAGCATCCCAAACTCATCAGGTTTTCCATTCTTTTTATGAAGAGATGAGTGTAGAAAATAAGATCCCCCATAATGCTAAGAACCTGTTTATAGATTTAGCTGAAAGTATTGCTGGTAGTCTTAATGTGACCAACTGCTATGTGTGTGGAGGTACTAACATGGGAGACCAATGGCCCTGGGAAGCAAAGGAGGTAATGTATTCTGGTTCTGAGACAATTGAACAAATAATATCTTCTCAAGCCGATTATCAAATGAGTGTTAGAGGTAAATCTGAGTGGCGATTAAAGACCTCCATCATAGGTTATGTTTGCATAGCAAGGAAAGGAATAATGTTTAATACATCTGTAGGAGAATTAACTTGTCTAGGGCAAAAAGCTTATGATGATAATACAAAGAATACAACCTGGTGTTCGGCTTCAAATGTCTCAGAATCACCTAACCCGTTTGCAAGTTATGCCAATTTAAAGGACGTGTGGTTTGATCTATCTATCACATATAGTTGGAAAGCCCCAGCAAATTTGTACTGGATCTGTGGTAAGAAGGCCTATTCGGAGTTATCACAGGACTGGGAAGGGGCATGTGCGTTAGGTATGCTCAAACCATCCTTCTTCTTGTTGCCTATTGAAACAGGAGAGACTTTGGGAGTTAAAGTGTATGATGTGAATCATAGGAAGAAAAGGGGACCCCTAGAGATAGGTATCTGGGAAGATAATGAATGGCCTCCCCAGCGTATTATAGATTATTATGGGCCAGCTACATGGGCAGAGGATGGTACTTTTGGATATAGAACCCCAATATATATGCTCAACCGCATTATAAGGTTACAGGCGGTGGTTGAGATAATTACCAATGAGACATCGCAAGCGCTCTCCTAGCGAAGTATAATACTAGGATGAGGACAGCCGTTTACCAAAATAGATTAGCTTTGGATTACCTATTGGCAGTAGAGGGAGGTGTATGTGGGAAGTTTAACCTAAGCAATTGCTGTCTTCAAATAGATGATGAAGGGCAAGCAATAGCTGAGCTTACTAGCCATATGGTTAAACTAGCGCATGTGCCTACTCAGGTATGGAAAGGGTATAATCCAAGTAGTTGGTTTGGTAACTGGTATGAGCAGTTTGGAGGACTTAAGGCATTGGTAGGTGGAGTCATGCTAATCTTAATGCTGTGTCTTCTCCTACCATGTCTTGTTCCTTTGGTAGTTAGGTCTGTGCAGAGCATCATAGAAAATATAGCAGAAAGAAAGGCTGCTGCACAGATAATGGCCATATATAGATATGAGGCTTTAAATCAGGGAGAACCAGTGCAGGAAGAAGAATGTTGAGGGATTCATATCATTAGTCGCAAAGTCTGGTCTGGTTCATGGCAACCTGAGGTATATGCAAACTAAGGTTAAGTGATGCCTCCGTAATTGTGAAAATATCAGAGGCATCAAAGGGGGGAATGTGGTGGAATCTCGGTAAAAATAAATTTAGTAGGCCGAGATTACCACGTGGCATGTGTACGTGCATATACTGGTGTATCGGTCGGTTGGTTGCACGTGGCAAAGATACGATCAGTAGTGTACGGAGCATGTGCGAGAATACCGGATGTAGTATTCCCCTCCTCCATTGTGCTGGACAAGCCATGCGGTCAAACCGGAAGTTAGTTCTTGTTCGATTGATTGGGTAAGAGTATGTGTGGGTGGAGCTTATTATGGGAGGAGTTACATGCCTATATAAGGAACCTACACTATTGTCTGGGGCTCAGATCTTGTTGTATTTTGGTGACATTAGTCCCTCTGAGTCCCGTTCGGTGAATCGAATAAAGAATCTCTTCCTTCCTGAAGAAACCTGTGTCCATCTCTCTGTGCTTGGCTTCAGTCAGTTTCTCCGGTATCAATATAAGCATATGTTGTGCAATATATGTGGGTAATACAGGGGAACAATTTGTGGGGGGGTAATGTCAATGTCTATCTGTAACTTCATTATTCTGTAAATAATTTTTACTGTCCAGTATAAATATTACATTTGTTTTCATTAAATAATGTGATATCTGTGTATACTGAAAAAAAATATAATAATGAACGCAATCCTTTCTAGAAAAACAAAATAAACAAAATAAACAAAAAAGGGAGGGGGGGGGGGTTCCAGTGGTTCACTTTTTGGCAAATTGTTTAGTAGTGAATGGAGTTAATAAAAAGAAGCGTTCATGTATTCAGCATGTGTAAGCATACCGAGATCTTTTAGCTGTTATATATATATTTTTGTACGTTTCTTCTTATTTTTTAAAAGAAAGATTTTATCGGATACACATAGGTGAGACTTGCAGGTCCCCGAACAATCGGCATCACAGTGGGACTCGGAGTCCCCTTGCATTGTAAACACATGGATTTTGCATCGCATTGTAACAAGATAATATAGCCTCACAGTATTTCAGTAGGTGTCACTTCTGTGCTACAGATCATGCAAGCAGAGGTAGGATATCTAACTGGCTAACAGTATAAAATAAACATTGTTTTAGCTGTAGTATATGTCCCTTTTTACTACTCAGATGTCTTAAAGGAACCAGCTTTAGATTAATGAAGCAGTGTAAGTGTATCTATCATGCCTTTGAAGTTTCATGGCTCAATTCTATATTAAACTCAAATCATGACTCAATTCTATATTAAACAAAATTTGCAATAAAGGAAGTGTAATCATTAGAGGACTCTTTACAGGTAGTGTTTATGAAGGCTAAGTAAGTGACAAGCATGGAGTTGTGACTAGGGCTGCATAAACAAAGCGATTCAAATCTTAAATGGCAGAGAATTGAGCAGTGAGACTACATGGTCATGATCTATACACCAAAACTGCTTAATAAAGCTAAAGTTGTTTTGGTGACTATAGTGTCCCTTTAAGTGAACTTACTTGCACATGTAAAGTGTTGTGTTAGCATGCACTACACAGAAGAGCAACACAAAAGGTGCACAATCGACTAATAGAGGAGTGATTGCTGTAAACAGCAGTGTTTTCTTACTGGTAGAGGAAATTAAATCAAGGGTATCAAAACAACTATGTTTCATTAAAGTCCAATGTTTTCATGTTTTGTCCTATTTCATAAAATGTTAGATTGTCAAGACATTTGTTTTGTAAATATCAATATCACACTCCAACCAATTAAAACAGAACACCTGTATGACTAAAACAAGGTAAAATATCTACAAAGCATACAAAATTCACCGCCAAACCACATTCACTTGATGTATTCTTTATTACAGCAAAGAAACAATAAGATTGACATAGGACTTCTACCAGTGAATGAATGGTAATTGAAATGGACACAGAAGGAACCGTGCATTTGAAAGATGGGTGAAGTTTAAAGTGTGTTCATAGGTGTTACAATCCAAAAAGTTTCTTTCTGAAAGAGAATACATTAAAAAAAAGTATAAATACAGTATGTTAGTAACTTGCATTTTAAGTGGTTACATACAAATTGCGGGAAAAAAAATGTATGCAATAAGATTCTAAATATGTGTATTTTTTGTAAATAGATCATTTTAGATTTGTTTCCTGATGTTTAGTTTTTAGTAATCATAATTTTATTGTTACAAAACCAGTGTCCACAGTGACAACATAGTGTCATTTTATTAAAATGTCTACAGTGTAAAAAGCAGCAATGTTTTGACCACCATTTTGGCGTTCACGAAAACCACAGTTGTGGTTAAAATGTTGCTTTTCACATTGTAGACACTTTAATGAAAAAATCTCTGCTAAAAACATTTCTTTATTGTTTGTATGTGGATCAGTTGGAGGCGGAACTGGGCTCAGTGCACCATTTGGGTACGTGCTGCTCCCCCTTGTAACATGTTTTGTGATTGGACAATGAGAGAGCACGGTTACCTGTTAGGCAGCCAAGATGGATAACAAGGGCCGGGCTCTTCTTGAGCCGGCAGGGATATTAACAGATCTCTGTGAAGTACCCTGTGCTCCCCCTGTTATACTCCGTCTGTGCTGCTCCTGTCCGGCTGAACGCGATATGCTCTACTCTCTCCAATTCGGAGGCTGCGCGGCACAATCTGGCACACTGCCTTGGGCCCTGGGGTACCTTAATCGTGCTTTGGATAATGGTCTTACTAAGGCCTAGATTTAATATTGTTGGATACATTTTCCAAATGATTTAATATTTTTAGGTAACCTTTGAAAATTATTTTATGAACATATTAAAATATCAAAATATATATATGATATATAACACAACATAGCAATATAGATAAAAATATAAAAATATTAGAAAATTCTAATATTTTTATGATATGAAAATATTTTAAAGTTTATCCAAAAATATGAAATCATTTTGAAAATTTACCCCACAATATTAAATCGAGGCTTAAATTTGGACACAAAATTTCAAACGATCTCATAGTGTTATGGGCAAATGCAAGTATTACAAGTTTTAAAATGCAAAATTGGATTTTAAACTGTGTACTTTGTCTTTAAGATATTGCTAACTGACAAGGTGTTAGAATGGAACATATTGTTTTTCATACAATGTTTCTTTAATAAATTACCTCTTACCCATATTCAGTGAATATGGTGTACAGACTTTAGGATGCCATCTTGTCCTAAGTCAGGGAATATCCCCAAGTCAGGGAATTTCCCACATCATGTGCACCCTTACGTTTTAGTATAAACATTAAGATAAGATGCTCAGACTTTAGGAAGCCATCTTGTTCCAAGTTAGTGGAAATTCCCCAAGTCTGGGAATTTCCCATGACGTGTGCACCCTTACATTTTAGTTATGGCCTTGTACCTTAAGTTAAGGCAAGTCCTAAAATGAACATCTAAGGTATAAACATGTACCTTTTCAATGTTAACACACAGAGGAGAGATTTGGAGAAAGAGATACTGTCGCTCCATATAATGACAGAGCTGTTGACATGTTCAAGAGGGTATGTTATTCTATTTAAAATGATATTTGCAAGCATATCGTTTAATCTTATAAACTCTGCTATAAATTATTGTGTTGAATTTAAATGTCTATAGTTATATTTTTAAATAATAAATATCTAAAAGTCAAAACTGTATTGCTTCCAAGACAATCCTTATTTTATATTGTATTCTCAATTATTTATACATTTTAAATAGAGGATCTCTTACTGACTATATAATATTGTGGCTAAGATATCTGTGTGGTTAGTCCTGCTAAGTTCTATGCTTTAAGACTTTACAGTGGTAAATAAGGGAACCAGCTGCCGTTACAATAGTAAAATGAATAAACTTTTTACACCTAAATTTCCTTTAGTCTGCCTTTTCAAAGTTGATCGTGAATTCATCAAAACCTACTCAATTTTCACTTAATCCAGTTATAATTAATATACATAAACTCAAATGTATTAAATAGAATATAAAATACACTTTGTAAATAGTTTAATTTTGTGATCTAATTTAAAAATAATCTAATAACTTAACTCATAGAAGCAGATTGAATATCACAATATAATAACAGTATTTATAAACTTACAAAGACAAATTTCATTGCAATTCTGGCTCACAAGTGATTTATGCCTTTTGTGCAGCAAGGTCTCCAACGATGTTAGATACAATTTTCTGAAAGAAATATAAAATATGTATCTTATAAACAAAAAAAATTTGGGACTGCGTTACTATGTGAGAAATTAACTATTTTTTAAATTAAAATCATTATGTGATACTTTGCAAGGTGTGACATCAGAAGTGTTTTTTAATACCATGTAAGTATGTACATGCGCACAAGTACATAGTGAGATTGAAAAGAAGCTAGTGTCAGGATTACTAATTGATCCAGCACGCAGAAATAGTACCACACCTAAGACTAAGGATAACATCTAACCGGACCTTAGAATTACCGGACTCTATGTACCCAAGAATAGTCAAAATACTTGCCGACGTTAGGGATACAGAATGAGACACAACGATGATGGAGAGTCAAAAGTCAAGGATACCAGAAATCAGGGAAGTCAAAATTAAGCCAAAGTCAAAAACCAGAATAATATGATCAGGAACACACTCTCTGATAACCAGCAAAGGGAAACCACGACAGGGCACTGACAAATTTGGGTTTAAATATCCCTCCTTTGGCTGTAATTAGCTGCCTCTGACCCCAAAACGTGCGCGTCTATGATGTGACGTCGTATGCACGTTGGCGCCATCTTTGGTGTGGGCGACAGTAAGCTTATTATAAAAATCCGAACCGCAGCGGTCGGCACTCCTAAGACCCGCTGGGGACCTAACCAGAGGGAGGTCGGGCAGTGATCTGCCGCGAACAAGGTAAGTAAAATTTGTTTCTGTCGGCGTTGTTGCTTACTTTATGTGCAACCATGCCGACAGATTCACCGGGAGCTGTGACAGCTAGCAACTGGCAGCCGGTAGCATGTGACAAAAATGCACAAACTCAGCTATTTACATTGTACTTGTAACTAACTGGCTATTTTCGTAAAACAACTAATATGGATAGTTTGTCAATAGCAGCAATACAACTTGAACATTTTTTGACTGTTTGGTACTCTAGTTTCCTTTTCTTCTTTATTTGTCAGTAACAATAATGAACAAAATGATCATTATTTTGGCCAGATTCTTAATTGATTAAAATAGACCTATATAAAGTTAAATGCTTAAATAAAATGAATTAGCATGATCCACTGGATTATCTGGTGGGAAATGCCCTTGTTAAGCCTTCATTATATGATACTATATGTTTTTATATTATTGTTTGTGGTAGACATTCTGTCATCCAGAATGTGATCTATTTTGTTAAGAACCAAAAATGTCTTTAAAGAATAATTTTATATTTATCATACCAGAACTTTGTCCACATTTACGATAACATCAGCCTGTAGGTAAAAAGTATAAGAGAAGAAACACAAAACATTAGACTTCTTATACAACAGAGAAGTTGTAATTAATGGAAAAAAAATAATCTATTTGCATTGAAATATATTATCTGGCAGAGCACCTTAACTGTTGTAATGTACATGTACTTTGCAATAGTTCTTAGTATTCTCTTATACCCTGTTATTTTATCTCCTTAAGTTTAAAGAATAATCCAGATGTGGATCACTTGCTCATGGTGCCTAGAGGGATATCAGCTATACCTCACTGATGATGCCTAACAAGGTTGAAACGATCATCTGGGGTTGTTGTTTTTCTCGTGCAGAGAGAGCCGGCCTGCATTTTGGATTTGGACCTCCCTTTTGGGTGGGATCAGTCTGATATGGAAATGGCCATGGTTCTTTTTGTAATGGCACAAGAGGAGCTAAAACCAGTTTGAGATCTAAATGGGGATCCACAGAAGTGCAAGCTACTTGAGCTTTGGTCTGTTCTCCGTATTCTCTTGCATTCTGTTGCACCCTGAATGGCTGTGCAGCTGTATGTAGCATGGCCGAGCAGTCTCACAGGAAGTGCTCACTGAAAGAGCACTTCCTTTAAGACCGGGTACCGTGGCGAGCAGGTACATGAGGGGAAGGGGGAAAAATACATTAAGGGGCTGAGGGGAGAGGTAATGACACACATGTAGGGGCTGGAATGGGACACATGGAGGGGCTAGGAGAGGGAATGGAACAAATGGGTAGGGTGGGGGGAGTATATGGACACATGGAGGGGATGGGGGAAATGAGACACATGGAGGGACTTGGGGGAGAAATGAGACACATGGAGGGACTGGGGGCGAGTAAATGAAACAAATGGGGGGTTCAGGGCAATTTTTGCAATGGGGCTCAGTGGTTTCTAGTTACTCCTCTGGTAAGTAGTGTGTAAATGCTAGTTGCTGAATTAAAGGTCAGGGTCTACTGTACCATCTGTACTGGTATGTCTACATTATACTGAATACATATATACCTATAGTTGAACAGCATGGTGAATAAGTTGGAAGTTTATAAATACTTAGAGATATAATAATAATAATTGTTGAGTGTAAGGGTATTAAAGGTTTTGATAAGAGCTGTTCAAAAAAAAGAGCTGTACAGTTTGATTTCTGTTAAATAAATATAATTTATAGATACAGTTTAGTATTTTAAACAAATTCAATCAAGTTTTTGGGTGCCTTTTTAACCTTGCACGGTGCCTTGATGAAATTAACCATTCATTGATTTGAATGAATCAACTCCAACTGTGGTGTATGCTAAAGCATTATGCAATTATATTTTTCACTTACCAAAGCTTCACATCCAAGAATTCTGATGTTGTTAATCAGAGATTTGTCATTCTATAAATGTAAAACATTAAATATTGTACACGTTAATTGTTATATTAACATTAACTGTATACATGCATATTTTAATACATGTTGCCAGAATTTATATTGTATTTATTTAGAGACATTTTAAATAAAAGATTAGTCATGGTCCGGATATGAGAGTTATTATACAGAAATAAGTAAGAACAATGCAATTCTCTTACCAAGATGTCTCCCATGAAGGGAATGTCATCCTAAATGGGAAAAAAATATGTTTTTTTTTTTTTTAGCCCATCATGTACTAATAGTTAAAGAAAAGCAGATAGACAGACAGACAATTAGCTGTTGACTGTATATTAAAAGAATCTTTTCGGTTCTATGAACTGCAGATAAAGGGAAGTCAATAGGAGTGTTCTACTATTGTTCTGCTATTCACTCTGGAACAATCCCGCAAATTCTGTCTTAAAACATTTTAAATATCCCAGACAATAAATATACCAGACAATTCTTACTTTCCACTTATTTAAAGTAAAATTGATAACAAACCTAGTCAGAGTCTTCTGGGATGTAAATTCAGATACCTACCTCTTACCAGTGTTGTAGCACCTGCCTAGTGATGTCAAATATAACATGGGCCCTATAAGACAAATCCCTCTCTTGTAGCTCA
Source organism: Pelobates fuscus (assembly GCF_036172605.1). Lineage (NCBI taxonomy): Eukaryota > Metazoa > Chordata > Amphibia > Anura > Pelobatidae > Pelobates > Pelobates fuscus. Next base: position 78,319,174 of record NC_086319.1, read on the forward strand.
TGGTATCTGCTTAGAACCAATTCTAACATCCACTGCCTTTTTATTATTTCTGGCAATTTCTTGTCTTGTTACCCCACCAATTGTTGCAGGTAGTTATTTTGATACAATGTTTGCACCACTGATTAATCTTGAAGAATTGCTTGTGTAAGACTATCATTGTGGTTTTTGGCAACATTATTTTTCGTTTTGTATCCCAAGAATTGTGTAGGGGCTCTTCTTGGACACGTTCATCACAGGACCTGGTGTTCTTGTACATATTCTGTTGCTAGGCTAGCCTCTACTTCTTGTCTGTTATTTTACTCCGAGTGGCTAAATTATTGCAACATCAATGTCAAAATATTGGGTAAACATTAAGGAGTCAATGGCATGCAGCAATGTTGGATAACAAAACATCAATGGTGACCACTGTAAAACACCCAGTGGGAACTAAAATGTTGAAGGGGGTCTTCTCAATACAACAAGAATTAAAGTATGGTGACTTATTGTGTACATTGAGATATGAATTATTAAGCATTGTTTGCAGATAGCTCTGATATCCAGAAACCTTAAATGCTCCTGCCACCTTTTTTTCTTCTTAATTCTTCATTTTAACGTACAAGACATCTTGCTAAGCACTTTGCATAAAAATGCTGTAAATGCTAGATGCTAAGCTGCCCATTACTAATAAGGTTAAATGCTCAAAGAAATGAAAAAAAGACACTTGGAATGTGAGTGTTGTCAAATTATATGGCGATTAATAATGGAATAAATATAACGTTCACCATGCGTATAAAATTGTCTATTACTAATTTTATACACTAGACCACATTTCTCCACATTGTAGTCTCTATCCAACAAACGATGCCCTGTGCAAAATTTGACTAACAACATTTAATTTATGTTGAAAAAATAATGATGGAAACATACTAGATTAAAATAATAATAATAATTCTACTTACCAAAATTTTGGTAACTTTCAACAAGATGGTTTGCTAAATGTAAAACAAGATGGTTAATGCTGTGTTTTATTCTTTTAAAAAATAAAAATAAAAAAAATATTATGATTTGTTTTGTTTTTTTTAGCTGAATTAGGTAAATTCTCAACTATGCTTCTACTTCAGCTACTTTGGCCTGAAATTTGAACTTAACATTAATTTCACTTTCAATTTCCAAAATTATCACTTTAGTTAATATCCGTCTTTATTTTGTTCATTTTTCTTACATTTTTATAATTTGTCTTAATTTTATTTTTATTTACCAAGTATTGGAACAACACATTTGCAACTTGGTCAGCAAGAGCTTCTGCATTTTGAAGGTTAATTGTCTGAAAGAGAGAAAGTAAAATTTACTATTTTCATGAAATGATAAATAAAAAAATGCCTTTTCAATTACAACCAGAGATAAGTGATTTACCCATTTTGTGGTTAAAACATACACTGCTCCTAATCTTTATTGTGACATGAATTCCACAAAATTATGATGAAAAAGTTAAAACATTATATTAGAATTATAGTAATAATATACATACAGTAAATATCATAGAAAAACTCAAGATGTATTCATAACAAGTTTCAGAATAAGACTGGATATTACTAGACAATTTCAGGAAAGCTTAGCAGAATTTATGTAAAATTTAAAAATGACTACATTCAATGCGTTTTTTCATATGCCACAAAATTATTTGTAAAGTATCATATACATATGTTAATTAAGGTTTTTACCACATGTGTTCCAAGAAGATTATTGATGCTACAGCCAACTTTTGCCTAAAACATTGAAAAAGAAAAGGTGTTTTTAATAGGAACATGAGAGCACTTAAAACAGTTTATCTACTTTGAAGACAAAAAACATCTACATCAGATTTTGTTGTGTTTAACAGAGATAACAAAAAAAACAAAAAAAAAACGCCAGTTTTAGAATATTTAACTTTCTTCCAGCAGACCGAATGCATTTTAATTAGTTGTTGATTTTTTAAGAGTATTGGGTGCTAATGTTATTTTTTAATGTGGATCTGTCGCTTTCAGCAGTCTCTGCGAATTTTATCCAGGACCCCCGAAGGTGGGAAACTGCTTAGTGTGATGAGGCCATGGGGTGCAGTGAGGGGTACTTACACTTACATTAAGCTGTTCCTCATGGCCACTGACATCTTCTTCTTGGGGACAGTCTTCAGTTCTTGGCACCTCATTTTTGAGGAGCTACGTCAGTGCTGTACTCTTGTGCATGCCTGAGAGTGCAACACTGAGGTCTATGGTGCATCCTACGAAACTCTGTCTAGCTCACATCCCTTGATTCCCATAGTCGTTACTTGCAATGGTTCCTGGCATTTGCCAAAAGTTGACGGCAAAGCTTCTCCTCTTGGCTCTTGCCAACATTTCTCAACCACAGGCTTCACCATAAGACGAAGTAGTTCCTACTTTATCTTATAATATATTTGGATTTTACTGAAATTTTACTGAAATTCCAATACAGTCAATATTAGTATTTCATAAAAAATGTTTCTAAAATACTCAGAAGGCACTGAGAAATTATATTAAAGGCCTAAATAATCCTGTATTAAACAATGTAAAAACTGAGTGATTTAACTTGGTGGTGGCCGCAGTCTTCTTGGATATGTTACTATGCATGGTAGACTCTGATGGTGCTTTTGGAATCAGTTTTTTGTTCATTTTGCTTCTGTCTGAGAGGTCCTTAGATTCCACAACATGCACTTCATCTCTCACTCTGGTCCTTTCCTTCCTCTATTACTCCTTTTTTCCTTCTGTCTCCTGGCCTTGTTCTTGATTGCATCAAACTTTTCTCAGTTTTTCTCTTTTTTTTTGCATACCCATTCTTTACTCATGTTGTTAAAGTTTTGACATGATGTGGATATTTATTTTCAATCCTTGACAAAGGCTGCTTGTGGAGTGTCACAAAAACTAGGTAAAGTGTCTCTTGTAAAGCACTTATTCATTTCTTTTGAATATTATTTATACCCTTTGTTATTTTACTCTCCTTTTCAATTTAATTTGCTTATTATCTATTAAATGCCTATATTGCTAGAACTATCTTTTGTGCATAATAGATTAATTGAATGTGTACTATGTTGCATTACAACTTGTACATAATTTGGTGTATATAGATTAATTTGTATTTTATTATTTTTTGTCATTAAATAAAGACAATTTTTTTTTACATTGGATACCAGGTGTGCGGTTGATTTATATTATGATATTTGTTTTCCAGCCTGCAGTTTTTACCATTTATAGACTGTCAATTTAATGATTAAGCCATGGGGAGATAGCAGAAAACAGCTTCCCTCCCGCCCGACCCATTGTTACGTAGTTGCAGCTAGCCGCGGGGGTGTCCTTGCCAATTCGGTTTGGGGGCTATGTCAATATGTGGAATGTTGTGGTCAAGTTTTAGGTCTCAACCTCCCCTGATTTAAAGGTTTTATTTTAGGTAACCTGTTTGGACGTGCCCACCGAGCGAGGAAAAGGTCGGCTGGTGGTAATCATTGAAAAGAGAGGAATTTTTGGTGCATAAGCACATGGTCAGTATATTGGCAAAGACGTTGGGTTATATTGTATGACACTATGTGTTAAGTTATATGCTAAGTTATGGTTATTTATGTATGACGGTTTGTTTATATTAAGAAAAGATAATGTTTAAAATAAATTATGGATGTGTTATGCAGTATTTTATCATACGTTAAAATAAATGCTGTGGCCTGTTTCATCCAAATTATGTTGTCTGTCATTATTCAGGGTAAGCGGGATAGGTTTCTGTTCTCATTCTGCATCACAATTCCCCACTACATACATACATGATAGGTATGCCATGCAATTTTTGTTGTGGTATGGTTCACTATCCTGTTCTACCTGGTAGATAATTGATTTGCTTTGTTTTACGTAAGCAACTTCAATAAATTTTGATTCACCAAAAACAAAAAACTAAAACCGGAGTAATGAAAGGTGTCACCAGCATTAAAATGAAAATTGTGACAATTGTACTTACAAGCATAACATTTACTTGCTGCAGAAAAGCAAGAAACTTGGCTGCATTTTGATCAGCCTAAAAAAGAAGAAACAAATGAAAATTAATAATAATTGCTATTTTTTGCTTAAGGACTTGGTAAAAAAAAAAAAAGTTTTTTTAAAATAATCTAATCTAATCGAATAGAAACATTATATTATGCATAGTATTATTTAAATCTAAAACGAAACAAGTTTACTTCTTTAACACCAGTTTCCTTTGTTGTGCAAAAAGTATAAATAATCTTATTTTATCGCAAACTCTTCTCATATTCCAAATTATATACAACTTCACGTTAACTGATTCTACAGTAATCATTTTGGAAAATACCTGGGCAAGTTTATAATCACAGATCAGGCCACCCAGCATTTGAAGAAGAACGGGGGCATCTTCCTAAGAAAATATCAAGGCAAACGTGATAATTAGCGTCAAATTAGAAAATAAAGATGTACAATGCGCTGTAATATGAAGATAGATAGATAGATAGAACACACATATATTTAAATATGTGGCTACTGCTTTATTGAATCCTATTTTATATTTAATTTGTTAATATTATCACTTTATATAATACATTTCAATGAAACTGTTATGTTAGTCACATTATTATATAACTGTGTTGGTGTCTTTTCTGGGTCTGTATAGAAACATATACTATTACAGGTTATAAAATACCTGAAGTAATTGTTGAAGACAGTTGGTTTGTGGAACCGAGGCAGCATCTACATTAAAAAGAAAATAAATCAAATTCATTAATTAATTACACACACATATTGTTTTGAATAAACATAAACACGGAAATAGGAGCTTATGTGTGTACAGCGCTACGAAATGTGATGGCGCTATATAAATAATAAAATAATTATATATATATATATATATATATATATAGAAAAAAATAGAACTTCTGCACTCCTACCTCCAGCCAAGATGATACCGAGTGCCCAGCTACACTGTGATATAAAAGTAGATAAATACCGGCACTCCTGGATTTGTACAGCACATCGATTTATTGTCACAAGTCAGTCAACGTTTCAGTTCCTAGCTTGGAACTGTCCTCTGTATGTCCTGATGAAAGTTCCAAGCTAGGAACTGAAACGTTGACTGACTTGTGACAATAAATCGATGTGCTGTACAAATCCAGGAGTGCCGGTATTTATCTACATATATATCCAGGAGTGCCGGTATATATATATATATATATATATATATATATATATGGGGAAAGTTGGAAAATGGGGTCAATAAGGTACTGTAAATTGATTTGGGAGAATGCCAGCATATGTGAAAGGATTCTGGGATATTTAGTGAACTGTGTTATATAAATATATGAAGAGGACGATAGCATACATTGTACACATAGGAAAAATTACATAATAAATGTTATTTTATTAATTTCTTTTTGCAGTTTGAACTAGATTGTTCTGTTATAATGTTTTTAATTTTCTGTCCACAAACAAGAATTAATAAATATATATGTTTTTGGTATATATGGATATTGATGGGTAAAATGTATTTTATTAGAAAGTTATCATTTTAACTGCACTTAGCTGGGTATTGTGACCTGGTGCCAATATGTGGCTCTGAAACATGCTGAGCAGGATTTATTCAAAAGGCAATTGGGTTCGAAAATGAATTTATAAACCTCTGGCTGTATTATAAAAAAATCTATTATTCAACTATTTTTTGGTCTACATTAGACAATTTGTTTTATAAATTCACCACACATCACTGTTTGGCAACTAAAATGTAATGTGTATATTGTATCTTTCAGGGTTATTAACTAAACTCTACATGTTGAGAATTAAAGAGGGAATTTCATATTTTGATCCAAGTATTCAATTTGAAAACCCAACCTTGCTAGTTTTACAGTACTATATTTTGCTTTATAATTTAAAAAAATGCTGGTCTATTCCTGTCAATTTAAAGTTTGGTAAATAACCCTGTGAAATAATTATTTTAAAATGTAGTATTGTTCTGTAACTTTGTTCTGTTTAACTACTTAAAAATGGTGCATACATCTTTTAAGTACCTGTTTGTTTTTAGATTCATTTTAAAAAGGAAATCCATAATTCTTGTAATTGGATTTGCTAAAATATAAAGAACACTGTTTAATTTCATTAAAGAGAATATATAGTGTTAGGAATACAAATATGTTTTTCTAACACTATAGAGCCCTCTGGGGTCCCCCTCCCTCATGGCCCTCCTCTCCGGCACATAAAGGGTTTAAAAAACACCTTTATTTACTCACTCGATTCCAGCGCTGATGTTCCTCGGCATTGGGTCGGTGCTGTGCATCCTCCGACGTCTTCTGACATGGGGACATAAAGCGCATTAGAACCCTCCCCATAGGAAAGCATTTCCTCAATGCTTTCCTATGGGTTTTTTACTGACCCTGGACGTTTAAGGGACGCTGGAAGATTAAAGGACTCAGAGTCCATTAGAATCCCAGAAGCGCCTATAGTGGCTGTCTGATAGACAGCCACTGTAGACAGTCTTAGTGCTGCAAAGTAGTTTCTAGAAAACTGCAATGATGTACAGTGGGACAGGGACATTGCACCCAGACCACTTCAATGAGATAAAGTGGTCTGGGTGCATATAGTGTCCTTTTAAATTCCAATGTAACAGTCTACAATCCATTCTGTTCTTTTGAATAAAAATAAATAAAATAAAGATATTCAAAAATACATTTACAAAAAAACTCACCAAAGCAGCTGCTAAAAGCTACCACCAAAAAGACAACAGCGATTTTCATTTTGGATAATGATATGGTTCTTCTTCTGCACTTCAATACCGTGTTGCGTTTTGAGTAAAGTAACAGTGCGGAGTGAGAGTATTTATACGATAGAAAATTGCGAAGGGCATGCCATTCCTTCCAGTTATGCAAATATATTTTATTATCTTACTAAAGACCTATGGGAAAACGAACACTAGAGTGTGTATACACCATTATGTTTGTTATTCTTTTGATAAAGAGAATCAATTAGCAGCATTGTTAAGTCTTTGATATGGCTTACACTAAAGTGATTTTGATAAATCAGTGCTTAATCAAATATTTATTTAGATAATTAAATCTGAATATCATGCAACTAGTGTGAAATTTATATCCACGTGGAAAATACAGCACATTAGATTTTCCATTTCAATAACTCTGCTAAAACATCCTTTGTAAGACAAGTTTTACTTACCCTTCTCAAAGACAAGTAATTAAACAGAAATCTGCGTGCTATACAAAATTCTAAAAACATTAAAATAATTGCTGCAAACATCCAATTTACATTAGCTTCACTGAGCTAAACTACCAGGAAGTAGCAGGATTGGTTATCTGATTGACAGCTGGGGGATGGGGGAAAGGGCTGTAATATATTGCTTTATAAAAGTGCAAATTTTTATTGAAATTATCATTTAAAATGGGGGAAAAAAAGCTGAAAAGAAAACACGAGTGAACAGGCAAAACACATGTATTTTATTTCTTATGGGATTCATATTCAACTGTAGGTTATAACCGAATGGCACGATCATAAAACAAAACATGGCAACAAAGAAAAACATGAAATGACCCCTTATTCAAAAGTCTGCATACCATTAGTACTTAATACTGTGTATTGCCCCCTTTAGCATCAATGACAGCGTGCAGTCTTTTGTAATAGTTGTTTATGAGGTGCCTAATTATTGCAGGTGGTATAGCTTCCCATTCGTCTTGGCAAAATGCCTCCATGTCATGCAAAGTCTTTGGCCGTCTTGCATCAACCACTCGTTTGAGTGGTTCGATGATATTAAGGTCAGGCGACTATGATGACCACTCCAGAACCGTCACTTTTTTCTGCTGTAACCACTAGAGGGTCAATTTGGATCTGTCCTTAGGGTCATTGTCATGCTGGAAAGTCCAAGAGCGTCCAATGCGCAGCCTTCATGCAGAAGAATACAAATTGTCTGCCAGGTATTTTCTGATAACATGCTGCATTCACCTTGCCATCAATTTTCACAAGATTCTTCGTTCCTTTAGTGCTCACCCCCCCCCCCCCCAAAAAAAAGATCAGTGAGCCAGCACCATGCTTTACAGTGGGGATGGTATTCTTTTCATTATAGCCCTTGTGCAAACATAGCGCTTATGGCTGTGGACATAAAGTTCTATTACAGTGTGCCAGAAGCTGTGATTTGTATCAATGTGTTGTCGGGCATATTATAACCGTTTTTTTTGTGTGGCATTGGCGCAGTAAAGGTTTCTTTCTGGCAACTCGACCATGCAGCTCATTTTTGTTCAAGTATCGTCGAATTGTTCTCCTTGAAGCAATCACACCATCTTTTTCCAGAGCAGCCTGTATTTCTCCTGAGGTTACCTGTGAGTTTTTCTTTGTATCCCGAACAATTCTTCTGGCAGTTGTGGCTGAAATGTTTCTTGGTCTACAAGACCTTGACTTGGTATCAAGAGATCCCCGAATTTTCCACTTCTTAACCCCTTAAGGACCAAACTTCTGGAATAAAAGGGAATCATGACATGCCACACATGTCATGTGTCCTTAAGGGGTTAATAAGTGATTGAACAGTACTGACCGGCACTTTTTATATCCTTTCCATCTTTATAAAGTTCCATTACCTTGTTACGCAGGTCTTTTGACAGTTCTTTTCTGCTCCCCATGGCTCAGTATCAGCTTGCTTAGTGCATCCACGTGAGAGCTAACAAACTCATTGACTATTTATACACAGACACTAATTGCAATTTAAAATGCCACAGGTGTGGGAAATTAATCTTTAATTGCATTTTAACCTGTGTGTGTCACCTTGTGTGTCTGTAACAAGGTCAAATATTCAAGGGTATGTAAACTTTTGATCAGGGCCATTTGGGTGATTTCTTTTATCATTATGATTTAAAAAAGAGCCAAACACCTGTGATAATAAATGGCTTCATATGATCACTATCCATTCAATAAAATACATTTTCTTATTTGCATGATCAGATATATTTTAAAATCAATTTCACGATTTCTGCCGGGGTATGCAAGTCTTTGAGCACAACTGTATAGAGAGAGGGGTAGAAAATACAAAGCTTTATTTGTATTTATTATTTTGTCTGTCTCTTCAAATTTATTTATAATAAGCATATGACACTATATGATATCATTGGTGGACAGTCATTGTGGGTGTGTCATTACTGATTATCATAGAGAATCGCTGGAGCATGACCATTGATGGACAGTCTGTCTGAAATACATGAAGCAGGGAGATATGACATGAAATCAAAGGAGGACCTGGCTAAAAATACTTTAAAAAGGTTCTGTTCATGCAATTGGGATTATATGGTTCAGTTCCCGAACAGCCGCACGAACCAGCGACCACCTGGGTGTTTGTTAAGCCTAATTGACAGTTTGCAACACTTTCCACCACAGTGTTCTAAGTGTTCGTCTGGGTGGCTGCTGTTCGCATGAACGACCACGAGGTTCCCGCGAAAGCAGGCATCAGTGTTTGGTCATCGAGTTCATGGAGCTGTTTTCAGATGCTGAAACTCCCGAACACCGCTGGACTTCCAGGATCACCTGCGTTCGTGTAACGAGTATATACCCCTACACGCAGGATTCAGCCTAACAGAAGACAGTACAGAGGAGAGATACGTCTACCGGGCCTTAGAGTGGCCGGACTCGACGTAATAGGATAAAACAGAGTCAGGAACGATCCGAGGTCAAGGGCACAAAGAGACAGCGTAAACGAAAACTAGCCGGGGACTGGTACACAGGAATCAGCAAGCCAGCAAACAGTACAGAATAGGATAAAGCGAAAACGAAGTCAGAATACAAAGCCGAGGTCAAATACGGAGAAACACAACTGAACACAACAAGCACTAAAGGGAACTGTAGCAGAAACCACGATAGGGCAACGAACTAAGGGAAAAGGGTAAGTATAAGTAGCCTTCAAACTAATGTGATTGGCTCCTGTCACTTCCACTCCCCCAACAGGTAAGTGTATGGGGTGATTGGCATGACAGGAGCCAATGGGAGCCTTTTTGCAATTTAGGCTCCCACTGTCTCTTTAAGAGCGCGCCCGAGATTCGCGGCGCGCTCTTAGCTGCAGGCGGGACACGTGACCGCTTCTCGCGGTCACTGCCCGCCTTCCTGTCTGAACAGTCGGACGAGCCGCGCGCGGCTCGTGCAGCCGCAGGACCGCGCGCGGCTTGAAGAGAGGACCGCGTCCGGCCCCCGGATAAGGTAAGTACCGCTACAGTACCCCCCCCTGAGGACACGCCCTCCGGGCGGGCAGGACCAGGCCTGGCAGGAAAACGCGAATGGAAAGAACGTACAAGGCGGGGAGCATGAACAGCATCCGCAGAAATCCAACTGCGCTCCTCAGGCCCATAACCCTTCCAATGTACCAAGTACTGAAGCCGACCCCTAAGAAAACGAGAGTCAATAACAGCAGATACTTCGAACTCCTCATGACCCTCCACAGAGACAGGAGGGGGAGGGGGAGTATGCCGGGTATAGCGGTTGCGTACGTAAGGCTTCAACAAAGAGGTGTGAAATACATTGGGTATACGCAGATTCTTAGGCAGACCCAAGGCATAAGAAACGGGATTAACCTTATGTATAATGCGATAAGGACCAATGAAGCGGGGAGCCAATTTCATAGAAGGCACCCGGAGGCGAATATTCCGTGTGGAAAGCAAAACCCTGTCCCCCACAACATAGGAAGGAGCCGCTCTGCGATGCTTGTCAGCCTGAGCCTTCTGGCGGGCAGCAGAGTCCACCAAAGAACGCTGAACCTGCTCCCAAGTATTACGCAAACCAGCCAAATGCTCATCCAGAACTGGCATGCCCTGAGAGGAGAATGCAGCCGGAAGAACAACGGGATGCTGGCCATAGACAACGTAAAAAGGGCTTTTGCCGGAAGAATCATGAGTGGCATTATTCCGAGCAAATTCAGCCCAAGGAAGCAGGTCAGACCAATTGTCCTGATGGTGAGACACAAAACAACGGAGGTACTGCTCAAGAGACTGGTTGGCACGTTCAGCAGCTCCATTAGACTGGGGATGGTAAGCGGAAGAAAATGAGAGGGAAATACCCATCTCCGAACAAAAGGCTTTCCAGAACCTGGAAATAAATTGGCTACCCCTATCGGATACAATAGATAAGGGAATACCATGTAATCAAAACACTTCTCTAGCGAAGATAAGAGCCAATTCCTTGGAAGTGGGCAACTTGCGAAGAGACACAAAGTGAGCCATTTTGGAAAACCGATCTACTATCATTAGGATGACTGTGTTACCATTCGAAGGGGGTAATTCAACAATAAAATCCATTGATAGATTAGACCAAGGTCTCTCGGGAACGGGCAATGGATGCAACAGCCCACAAGGAACTCTACGAGAGGTTTTCATACATGCACAAGTAGTACAAGCACTTATATAGTCAGTAACATCCTTACGTAAGGTATCCCACCAGAAATACCGAGAAACGGCTGACACTGTTTTGGAAATACCAGGATGTCCAGCAGTCTTAGTATCGTGATAAAGTGACAGAATATCCCGTCTCTCGGGAATGTCAACGAACAATTTATCATTAGGCCTTTCGCTGGGTGCCATGCCTTGTTTCGCTTGTATGGCCTGCAAGAGGGACGAGGAAATAGACAATATAGTAGTTGCTATTATCCTGTCTGGGGGAATGACAGGAGTGACATCAATCTCCTGTTTGTCAATAGTCTCGAATTGTCTGGACAGAGCGTCCGCTTTGGTGTTCCGGTCACCTGGCCTATAGGTGATTATATAATTAAAATGAGACAAGAACAGTGACCACCTAGCCTGCCTTGAAGACAATCTTTTAGCTTCGCTAAGGTAGGATAGGTTCTTATGATCTGTAAATATGAGAATAGGATCCTTAGTTCCTTCTAGCAAATGTCTCCATTCTTTGAGTGCTAAAATGATAGCAAGGAGTTCGCGATTACCCACATCATAATTCCTCTCTGCCTTGGACATTTGTTTAGAAAAGAAGCCACAAGGATGCAATGGCTTGTCAGGAGACTCTCTTTGGGATAAGACAGCACCTACCCCTATATCGGAAGCATCAACCTCAAGTATATATGGCAATGAGGGGACAGGATGCTGTAAAATAGGGGCAGAGGCGAACGTAGTTTTAAGAAAGTCAAAAGCCTGAAGTGCCTCAGTAGACCAGACACGTGTATTGCCATCCTTTTTAGTCATACGAGTAATAGGCGCTACTATAGACGAAAAACCTTTGATAAAACGTCTATAATAATTAGAGAAACCCAGAAAACGCTGGATGGCTTTCAGACCTTGCGGCAGAGGCCATTCTATGACTGCAGCGAGCTTCTGGGGATCCATCCGAAAACCCTCGGCGGAAATCAAATACCCTAAAAACTGGACCTCGGACTGGTCGAATAGACATTTTTCTAATTTGCAATAAAGACCATTAGCAAGAAGGGTCTTCAGAACTGTTGTAACATGTCTGTGATGAGCGTGAATGTCAGTAGAATATATTAAAATGTCATCCAAGTACACAATAACAAATGAGTGAATAAAGTCCCTTAAGACATCATTAATAAATTCTTGGAACACTGCTGGGGCATTGCAAAGCCCAAATGGCATGACGGTATACTCATAATGACCTGACCGAGTGTTAAAGGCTGTCTTCCATTCGTGGTCCTTTTTAATACGTATCAAATTGTATGCTCCTCTAAGATCTAATTTGGTGAATACCGTAGCATGTTTGAGCCTGTCAAACAATTCTGTTATTAGAGGTATAGGGTAAGCATTTTTGATGGTGATCTTGTTAAGACCTCTATAATCAATGCAAGGTCTTAAATCACCTTCTTTCTTTGATACAAAGAAGAACCCCGCTCCAGCCGGAGAAGAGGATCTTCTAATAAATCCCTTGTCTAATGACTCTTTAATGTACTCCTCCATGACACGGTTTTCTTGAACCGATAGGGGGTACACCCTGCCCTTAGGAGGTATAGTACCAGGCAACAAATCAATAGCACAATCGTAGGGTCTGTGAGGCGGTAATTTGTCAGCCTCTCTTTTATCAAAGACAGTCTTTAAAGTTAAATACTGAGAGGGTATTGTCGTAGATAAAGGAGGAACAGTAGGAACGTTAATAGAATTCACAGGCGTGACTTCAATAGTACATGACTCATGGCAGGCTTCACTCCATGATTTTATCTGCCCTGTCTCCCAGTCAAAAATGGGATTGTGGGCACGTAACCATGGATACCCTAACACCAACTGTGAAGAGGGAGAGGTGATGACCTGGAACCGAATGGTTTCATAGTGTAGAACCCCTGTGTACATGTGTAGCGGTGCAGTCTCGTGAGTAACAACAGGAGATATCAATGGTCTACCATCTATGGCCTCAACGGCCAAGGGTATCTCCTTCTCTCTGATGGGAATATTGTTTCTCTTTACAAAACCAGAGTCTATAAAGTTCTCGGCTGCCCCAGAATCAACCAGGGCGTCTATGTTTTCAACTATACAACTCTCTCCCATATGTAAAGAAACAGGGAGAAGCAGTCGGTTAGGAGGCAATGTAGGAGACTTAGAAATCACACCCAAGGCCAGTCCCCTATAAGGTCTTAGGTGCGAGAGTTTTCCGGGAGCAGAGGACACTCCTTTACCATATGGTCTCTCTTACCACAATATAGGCAGAGTCCCTCCCTTCTCCTATGTAATTTCTCAGTATCTGAGAGTTTGGCAACCCCTAATTGCATAGGTTCCTCTTCAGATACTTTAACACTCTCCGGTATATTAACTCTGGGTTGAATAGGTGTAACAAAACGTCTATTCCTGTTCTTAGTATAGAGCCTGTCACGAATCCTATTATCTATATCGATGAGGTAGTCAATAAGGTCCTCTAAGGCAATAGGAAGCTCCTTAGCTGCTACCTCATCCAATATAGAGTCTGATAAACCTTCCATGAAGGCCGTAGTTAACCCATTATTGGTCCAATCGACCTGTGAGGCAAGGGTACGAAACTGTATAGCGTAATCAGCCACAGACCTAGAACCCTGTTTAACCCTCATTAATGCTCTAGCGGCATTCTTAGACCTTTTCATAGTATCAAAAGTTCTGCGAAAAGCTGTTAGGAAACTGTGAAAGTTATGCACCATAGGTCCATTAGCCTCCCAAATAGGGTTTGCCCATTCAAGTGCTTTGTCGGTAAGTTGGTGCATAAAGAACCCAACTTTAGACCTCTCTGTGGGAAATGAACGTGGATACATTTCAAAATGAAACTCTATTTGGTTAATGAACCCTCTGCATGTCTTAGAATCCCCTCCATACCTAGGAGGAGGCGTTAAATGTGCTGTAGCGTTAGGCATAGTCGATGCTTCAGGAAGCAGGGGTGCAGGAGGGTTAGGTGCGGTTGCTGGAATGGTTCTAGCTAAGAGCGTCTGGAGAGCCTGAGCTATTTGATCCATACGGTGATCCTGCTCTACAAATCTAGCCTCATGGGTCGCCATCTGTTGAGCTAAATCTGCGGGGTCCATGGCCCTATCGTAATGTAACGAGTATATACCCCTACACGCAGGATTCAGCCTAACAGAAGACAGTACAGAGGAGAGATACGTCTACCGGACCTTAGAGTGGCCGGACTCGACGTAATAGGATAAAACAGAGTCAGGAACGATCCGAGGTCAAGGGCACAAAGAGACAGCGTAAACGAAAACTAGCCGGGGACTGGTACACAGGAATCAGCAAGCCGGCAAACAGTACAGAATAGGATAAAGCGAAAACGAAGTCAGAATACAAAGCCAAGGTCAAATACGGAGAAACACAACTGAACACAACAAGCACTAAAGGGAACTGTAGCAGAAACCACGATAGGGCAACGAACTAAGGGAAAAGGGTAAGTATAAGTAGCCTTCAAACTAATGTGATTGGCTCCTGTCACTTCCACTCCCCCAACAGGTAAGTGTATGGGGTGATTGGCATGACAGGAGCCAATGGGAGCCTTTTTGCAATTTAGGCTCCCACTGTCTCTTTAAGAGCGCGCCCGAGATTCGCGGCGCGCTCTTAGCTGCAGGCGGGACACGTGACCGCTTCTCGCGGTCACTGCCCGCCTTCCTGTCTGAACAGTCGGACGAGCCGCGCGCGGCTCGTGCAGCCGCAGGACCGCGCGCGGCTTGAAGAGAGGACCGCGTCCGGCCCCCGGATAAGGTAAGTACTGCTACAGTTCGGTTCTACACAACTTAGAAGGGCATTGTACGGTGGAAACGTTCCCACGAACAAGGTGAACATTCTCCAGGGTAAGAACATTGACTATGTTCGGTAGTTTGTTCGGTTTTTAAACTACCAAACTAGACTGACCCCAAGCCCTGATTCTCTGGAAATTCCTGAAACCCTGAACAGATCTGGGTGATTTTTGGATGTTTGTCACCCAGATCGGGGCTATCAGGGGATGTAACATTTGTGGGGACTTAGTGTGTTTAAAGGTATTTTTGGCATTTGTAAAAATGTATGTTTTCTATGCCTGGAGATAATTGAGTTTAATACAGTGCTGACTCAATTATCTCCCAGGCACAGGGGAGGGATTGACCTTTTTTGTATGGGAGTGTCCTGGACCTGAGAGCCAATGTAATTGTGTGTGTTTTTACTGTAGTCTACTCTCAGGTCCAGGGGGGAGTGCCCCTTTCATGGGGACCTGTATATAAGGACAGTTGTGGCTACCATTAAACACATTAGTTTTACCCTTTATGAAGTTTAGGCTCACGTTTGGGTGTTGGAGAGCTATATTCACTCTGGGGATTGCTATAATCACTACACTCCCTTGGTTTACAACGATTGCTCTTGTAAGAGCAGCCTGCTTTGCTTTCTGGACTAGGAGAGCTCTACCCATTGGAGGCTGGATCCTGGTCTTGGGTCCAGGTTGGGTGGAGGACAGCGAGACCCCAACCAAGTTGCGGCGGTTTGTGGGGTTTACGGTGGTTATGGTGTCCGGTGCGTTGCTTATGGTACTCAAGGATTACTAGGAAGAAGCAATTGACGGAGGTACCCAGTCGGGGTGCCAGGCAGTCCGTCACACCTTGATACTTGTTTTGCGGCTGTCTTTAACCCCTTAAGGACCAAACTGCTGGAATAAAAGGGAATCATCATGTCATGTGTCCTTAAGGGGTTAAGTACCTTTGGTACAGGTTTTGCGGCTTGCTCAGGTACCTTTGGTACTGGTTTTGCGGCTGGCTCAAGTACCTTTGGTACTGGTTTTGCGACTGGCTCAGGTACCTTTGGTACTGGTTTTGCGGCTGGCCTTTGGTACTGGTTTTGCGGCTGGCTCAGGTACCTTTGGTACTGGTTTTGCGGCTGGCCTTTGGTACTGGTTTTGCGGCTGGCTCAGGTACCCTTGGTACTGGTTTTGAAGCTTGCTCAGCCTTTGGTACTGGTATTGAAGCTGGCCTAGGATCTTTTAGGACTGTCTTTTGAGCTGGCTCTGGAGCCTTGGGGACAGATTTTGGATCTGCCTGTGGCTATTTGGAGATATTTTATTCCACTTTTGGCACAGGTGAAACAAGCTCATTTGCAAATAAAACAATAAAAAAAGATTTGAAATTAAAATTATTATACATAAATTAATGTAAATGCTCATATAATGTTGAAATTTAGTTTTTAGTTACATGGTGTTTTTTTTATTACCGTTTTTATCGACAGGCACAGCACAAAGGCAGTGTAAAGACACCAGGAGGAAGTCGATAGTTTTCAATCAAGCTGTGAACTGCAGTATCAAAATTACAATCTGTGCAAACAACCCATTGGTGGCAGGAGAATTTATTCTCCAGTAAGGTAAAAAGGACATTTTTATTGTGCCAAATTATAACGTTTACTACTGTATGCTTTTGTCAGGTAAAACTCACTAAAGTTTACTTAATTTATTGTTCTTTCCATGTCTCAAATAATATGAAGATAGTTAAAGAAAGGTCATCAGCAATGCCCTTTATATGCCCTGAAATGAGGGCAAAGAAGAAAACTAAAAGTTAAACACATACTTACACACATACACATGTATAGAGATAAACAGTTATAAGAGATATAGTTCATTTATTCGGGAGGTGTGTGAATGGAAGTGGAATGTCCATTGACAGCAGGATCCTAGACATGGCCAAGACAAGCAAACATAACAAAAAGCTGGGCTTCTAAAATACACGTTGCTTGATAGAAATATGAAAACAAATTTAGCTTTAATTATTTATTTAAAATTTAAACAGGAATGAAACAGGGGGTCGGAGCATTGGACAGATGATGCCTACGCATTTTGTGCCTTAGTGGAACTTCATTAGAGACAACTGACCCGGTAAGTGATAGGTTTAAAAAAGCATGGTTAATGTCACCGTCATTACAAAATGAAAACTGTAATGTAACTTTCTCTTTGATACACTGCTGTTAATTAATGCATTGCTGCCTGTTAAAGGAGAATACAACACTTTATACATGTTCTAGATAATTTAAGATCACAGCCTAGTCACAACCTAAATGACTAATACATAAATACATACACACACACACATACATACACTGCTGTGTGTGCTGTGTGAGGGTGGTGTGAGGGTGCTGGTAGTGTAATTTGTGTGTGAGGGTGCTGGTAGTGTGCTATGTCGGTGAGGGTGTTTGTGTGTGTGTGTTTGTGAGGGTGATGTTAGTGTACTGTGTGTGAGGGTGCTGTTTGTGTGTCAGGGTGCTGTTTGTGTGCTGTGTGTGAGGGTACTGGTAGTGTGCTGTGTGTGTGTTTGTTAGGGTCCTGTTAGTGTGCTGTGTTTGGGTGTCATGTGCTGTGTGAGGGTGCTGTTTGTGTGCTGTGTGCAGGGCAGGTGCAAGGATTTTTGGCTACACAGGCGAAGATGAAGCCCATGGAGCAACGCAGGGGGGGGAGTGGGCCTTGACAGGGCCAGAGAGTTGGCAGGTGAAGTTAAGGTCAAGGGGTGTGTACAAATTAATATTGGTTATGGGGGGAGGAGATTAAGGGGTTTAAATAACGGCCATTTTGAGGAATTGGCCTTTTTAATCAAAATCTCACTTACTTGTTACTTGTGGCAAGTCTGTGTGGTTTGTTCTCTTTCTTGCAGGTATGGCTTCTGCTGAAGAAATCCTGGCCGGTGTTAGAAGAATGGTAGAGGAGAAGGGGATGTCGTGGCTGCAGGACCAGTTGGGGGTCCCGAGCACGTCTGCTTCCCCCACCGCGGTGATTGGAAGGAGGCCGGTGAGGAGGGCACGACTGCCCCAACGATTAAGCCCAGGAGCTGCGCCAGCGGTGAGGAGATGGCGGAGTCCGGCGTCGCATAGTGCTGGAACCGCGGCCCAGGCGGAAGGACGGGCCTCGGGGGTTGGTGTGCGCCGGTCGGGAGCTACCCGGGCACAGAGGCCTTGCAGGAGGAGTGTGCCCCTCCGCACGTCCGTGGGAGGGAGGCCGCGGCAAACGGCTGTAGCCGGCCCAAACCGGGAGGCAGCCAGGCAACAGGGAAGAGCCGGACCGGATTTGCATCGTCCCGGGGAGTCTTCCCCTGGTGGCAATACGGAGGGGCAGGGGGAGGGGTAATAGTGGACAGCTCAGCGCCAGCGCCCCCCCAGGTGACAGGGGGTAAAGCAGATGGCAGGACGGCATCGGGTTTAACCCCCGCAGGGAATGGGCCCAGGGCACGGAGCAGGGAAAGTGTCAGCAGCCCTAGGCATAGTGGAAACGGGGGGGGGGGGGGTGAATCCCAGCCCTCAGGAAGTCACCAAGATGACAACAGGGGACAGGGTGGGATATCTGAGGACAGTTCCAGGGACGTGGTGGAGGCGCAGGGTCCAAGGAGAAGGGAGCCAGGCAGCACAGACAGAGGCGAACGGGAGCCTACTAAGGGCCGCTCCCAGGGTCGGCTGGAAGGGAACTGGGACAGGATGCGGAGCGAGGCTAGCGAGCAGCGCAGTGAAGGGGATAGGAGCAGCATCCAATGGAGGTCAGCAGAACAAGGAAGGACCCTTTTGATATTTTGATATTTATATCTCTTTCCTCTCTATCCCTGTAGCTCCATCTATATAGGAGCATTATCCTGTCTGATAATATATCTTTTCTATATTTAAGTGTACTGTTGTGTAAGATATTAACCATGCACTGCTACCATACAATATGCTGGGTGCATGTATAAATTTACCACAGACACTTCTATTATCCTTTTTATTACTATCTTTCTTGTGACTACAGGATTTTTGTCTGACACTGCTCTTAAGAAGGTTATATCTGGAGTATAGTACATTTGATCCGGTCCTATTTAGTATATACAGAATTTTTAAATAAAGCTGTATTATAGGATGAGGTATCAGACTACAGTATATTATGCCATATATTGGCTTCCTATATTTACCTTAACTGCAGTTGGCATTAGGATATTAGGTTTGAGTATGCATACCCACTTTTAAGTTACGCTTTTTGATCAATATACTCGATAACCAGTTTACTTTTGACGCTCTGGTACTTTGTATAATCTCCAGGCTATACAGATAGCCTGGATTCTTTTTCCTAGACTGTCTGTAGTTCTTCTTTTGTTTTTCAGCGAGATCAGATGAGTCCTTCAGGACTGTAGTGGACACTGAATACCCTAGCCTAGCTATCAATTTCCCTATCAAATGAGCAGCAGCTACACTTTCCCTCCTCTATCTAAGAATGCAGCTTCAGAATGAATCTAAAATGGATGCTGTACAGGAGGTGGGAGGGTCTGGAAGGGAGGGTCTGCTGCTAATTTGCTGGAATGTGTCTGCTGACCATGAGGCACAGGGTCAAAGTTTACTCAATGATGACGAATAGGGGGCGGATCGAACCGTGCATGTGTTCGCCCGCCGTGGCGAACGCGAACACGCTATGTTCGCCGGGAACTATTCGCCGGCGAACAGTTCGGTACATCACTACTAGCAGGCAGAAGCTCTTGATATATAGTCTGGGACAGAGAAAAGCTGTATGTAGTGAGTGTAGAAGAAAGGGAACATGCCACAGTGTTATAAAGACCAAAGTCTGCATTACCTTAACTAATTTCATTGTCATCCAGTCTACACAAGTTTTGTTCCCATACATCCCTCTTAAGTTTCCATACTTAAAGGATCACTATAGGGTCAGGGACACAAACATGTATCCCTGACCCTATAGTGTTAACACCACCATCTAGTCCCCCTGGGCCCCTCATGCCTCCATCAATATAGTAAAAATCTTACTGTATTCAAGCCTGAAGATGTAAATCTGCATGCTGTTAGACTCAGAAAAACAAGCAGTCTGCTGACATGTGGTAGCCTGATCCAACCACAGTGCTTCCCCATAGGATTGGCTGAGACTGACAAAGAGGCAGATCAGGGGCAGAGCCAGCATGATTCAAACACAGCCCTGGCCAATCAGCATCTCCTAATAGATATGAATTGAATCAATGAATCTCTATGAGGAAAGTTCAGTGTCTGCATGCAGATGGAGGAGACACTGAATCACTGGATGCTGTGCAAAGTGCTGCCCTGTGCTCTGCTGACAGCAGATCTGAGTGGATGCCTCCATCAACTCCGAAGTCCCTCTGGTTCACTCTGAGTGACTGCAACTGGAGGTGTTCCTAGCTTTCAATGTAAACACTGTATTTTCTCAGAAAATACAGTGTTTACATGAGAAAGGCTGCGGGGGGCTATAGTTCTCACCTGAACAACCTCATTAAGCTGAAGTTGTTCAGGTGACTATAGTCTCCTTTTGAGGACGAATATGTGAAAAGTAGTTAGGGTCGCCACCTTTCTTGGAAAAACATACCGGCCTTACTAATTTGCATAATTAATTATGTATGGGTGACATCACATGATGTAAATCACAAGGAGTGACATAAGAGAAAATGCTGTAAAATCACCAAAAACTACTTACAGTTCGATTCTGCTGTATAGATGGATTGCTCCCAGTGTCTCCCTGTCCCCCAGTGTCTCAAGTTTTCCACTGTCTCAGTGTCCCCATGTCGCCCAGTGTCCCCATGTTGCCCAGGGTCTCAGTGTCACCTAGTCTCCCAGTGCCCTCATGACTCAGTGTCCTCATGTGTCGATTACCCCAGGTCTCACAGTGTCCCTATGTATCACAGTGTCTCAGTGCCCCCTAGTCTCCCAGTGTCCCCTAGTCTCCCAGTGTCCCATGTCCCAATGTCCCCTAGTGTCGTGTCCCCAGGACTCCCAGTGACCCACTGTATCACAGTGTCCCTATATATCAGTGTCTTAATGCCCCATGTCTCCCAGTGTCCTCTTGTGTCTCCATGTCGCCCAGTGTCCTTATGTCTGAAGACAGAAATGTGACTTGTTAGTGTAGAACTCACCTAAGAGGTTTTGCCTAAATGTGGCAGGTGAGCTTACTCTTTAATGGCCATTGGAGTGATACTAAAAAACCTTCAGTTATTTAAATGTGCATAGGCATTTGAGATAGTGCGCAAGTAACTTGTGGCAGCCACCCGGATAGGGACACGGGTCTCGCTGCCAAGGATGTCCTTTTCCCCCTCAATGGAGATCTACTGCGCCGGATCCAATGATAATAGCTGCTGAGTGATTATAGCTTTCCCCCCACACACATTAGCCGAGACTTAATGCTGGGAGTGAACTGGTTTAATGGGACATGGTACACACAATGTATACACAGGGGGCCTCCAAACAGTTCAATACAGACTTCTCCCCGTCGTCCCTGTGTCTGGGAGATAATTGGGTGTACTCTGCTTAAACTAATTATCTCCCAGGCACAGCGGTACAATGTAAAAAATATAAAACACCCCAAAACACACACAATATTACAAGGGACCCCCACAAGTCCTATCCCTGGATAGCCTGAGAGATCTGAGAGCCCAAAGTGTCAAAATAGCGCTCAGATCCCACGAATACAGCTGAATCGCCACTGGGGTAAAGTTTTGACCGACCGCATAAGTGATGTCTGCCCAAAATAGATCCATAAGAAAAGTGGTAGCGGTCAGCCATTTTTGGGAGTCCCAAAATGAAAAAAATACATACGAACAGTTCTCCTGGCTCATATGTAGAGATTGTATGCCTACCGAACAGCCCTCTCCTGAAATGTTTAGAAAGGAAGCAGGTGATGGTATAAGTTCAGCGGAACACCACTGCCTGCTTTCGTGCAACAAGATGGTTCATGCGAATGGAAGCCACCCAGTAGAACACTTGAAATAACTAGGTGCGAACAGATGATTGAAGTGTCAGGAGAGGTCAACAGGGGTTAACAAGCCAAGAGGAGGTCCGAGTACGAGGGCAATTCGTGAGTTTGGCTGGTTACCGAACCATAAGCAATAAACGAACTGCCAGCAACGTTTTTTTCTTTTTTTTTTATTCTATGTATTGGGGATGATGTGTTCTATAGTCATTGCTAGGAGTAGTGGAAGTTTGAGCACTGGGCTTAAAGGGGCACTCCAGTGCCAGGAAAACAAACCGTTTTCCTGGCACTGCAGGTACCCTCTCCCACCACCCATCCCATGTTGCTGAAGGGGTGAAAACCCCTTCAGTGACTTACCTGAGACCCCCAATCCGATGTCCCTCGGCGGTGGTTTCGGGTCTGCCCACGCTCCTCCCCCGCCAATGTCATCCGGCGGGGGAGAACGATCACACATGCGCGGCCGCCAGAGGGGGAGACATAATGCGCATGCGCGGCAATGCCGCGCGCGCGCATTAGACCTCTCTATAGGAAAGCATTGAAAATGCTTTCAATGCTTTCCTATGGGGAATTGAGCGACGCTCAGCATGAGGACGTTCAGTGACGCTCTAGCACAGAAAACCTAGTAGACATCCACTAGAGGAGGAGTTAACCCTGCAATGTAATTATTGCAGTTTATAAAACCTGCAATAATTACACTAGCAGGGTTAAGGGTAGTGGGAGTTGGCACCCAGACCACTCCAATGGGCAGAAGTTGTCTGGGTGCCTGGAGTGTCCCTTTAATTCTGTGTGTTTGTATTTTAAATCTTGGCTTCCAATAGTTGCACAGGCTTCACATAGAGACATCTTGTAGACCATCTGCATCCAATCAAAGACTTCTCAATGAATTGTATTACAGCTTATTGACAAGTCTTCCAAAGGCGGCTGCTCTGAGTAAAAGTCTGACTTTGAGTTTAGCTCCACTGCGCTAAAACAAGGCACTTTTATAAAATGGAAAACAAGCACGCCAAACTGCTTTAAGTGTTTGGAATGTTTCTTTATTTGTGCAGGATGTCAGGTCTATAACAGCCAAACTGGGAAAACAGTTTACATAGAAATTCTTGCGAATTGTCAGGAAATTTGCAGAACTGAAAACACAGCTGACCGAATTCCTTAAAATTCACTCATTAGTGAATCAGTCTGAACATGTATCTGCATTCTCACTGTGTTCCTGCTAACAGCTTGAAGAACATTGACTTTGTGACAGAGAACAGCCCTAGGGTGAGGCCCAGTTAATATTTAAATATGCTCTACCTAGAGAATTTATAGATAGCTCAGTACAGTTGGTCCTCACTTGACGACCTACCTGTTTTGCGACGGCTCGCACTTTCGACCAGCTCTCTAGTGTGAGCAGGCCCGGACTGGCCATTGGGCATACCGGGCAAATGTCCGGTGGGCCACGATGGCCGTGGGGCCGAGGCCGGCAGGGGAGATCACAGGATCTCCCCTGCCAGCCCCTGCAGGGCCAGCGCTGCCGGCCCTGTTGTGTGCCTCCATGGGCTGATGGGGAGATCAAAGATCTCCCTCACCGGCCCACAGGCAATTATAAGCGGTTGCCGGCTGGGGAGTGAGGAAGGGTGTGAGGAGAGGACCGGTGGAGCTCTAGCCAGCAGCTCCGCCGGGTCCTCTTGCGATGTCTGAGCTAGACATGCAGGCTAGAGTTCCCTCTCACCACTGGACCACCAGGGAAGGATGACAGCACGGCATCCCCCTATGGCACCACGGCACCACGGCACCCACCCCCCTCCCAGGCTAAAGGTAAGAAGAGGGGGATATAACTTTTTTTTTTATTAATAATAAAAAAAAATATTTAAATAAAAAATACATTCACACTCACACTAACAGCCCCCTCACACACACAGCACCCTCATACACACACAGCACCCAGAAACACACAGCACCCTCAGACACACACAGCACCCAAACACACACACAGCACCCAGACACACACAGCACCCCCAAACACACACAGCACCCAGACACACACAGCACCCAAACACACACAGCACTCCTAGACACACACAGCACCCAAATACACACACAGCACCCAGACACACACAGCACCCTCAGACACACACAGCAGCCTGACACACAGCACCCCCAAACACACACAGCACCCAGACTCACACAGCACCCAAACACACACAGCACCCCCAGACACACAGCGCACCCAGACACACACAGCGCACCCAGACACACAAAGCATCCAAACACACACAGCGCACCCAGATACACACAGACCCCCAGTGTCACGTATTCATCCGCTTATAAAAAAATGTGCTTAATGCCATTTACTGTCCACACAGGAAAAATTGTGCCGAGCAGCAACCTAATCCACAGAAGGGTTAATGCTGAGCAGCAATTATGCAAATGGAAACCTAGTAACTGACTTTGGGGTCAAAGGCCGGTTACAGCCTATCAGATCAAGAGGAGGGGTATATAGGCCCACGTCCCCTCCAGCTCAGTGCCATGTCGTGGTTTCCCTTGTGGTTGTCCAAGAACACGTTCCTGTTTATAGTTTTCTACCTGGTTCTTGACTTTGGCTTTGTTTATTGACTTCTCTATATACTGGTATCCTGGCTTTCCTCATCGCTGCGTCCCTTTCTGTGTTCCCTGACCTCGGCTAGTATTTTGACTATTCTATGTACATTAAATCCGGCCATTCTTTTTTTTTAAATTCTTTATTTTTGCACACGACAGGGAAGGCAAGAGTAATACGACTTGTAAGCTTGCGCAGAAGCCAAAATATACAGGAACATACATTTGAATACAAACATATCACCTTTAGCACACACAACAATTCACTGTATGCAGTCTGTAACACCTGCCCCCTATCGAGGGTTTTCGTTTTTTAGTAACATCAGTTAAGTTCCTTACTGTTATACAGGAGAGGCATAGCGAGAAATAGCGTTAAGGTAAATCTTGTGCAATAGTATACATTGTTAGATAACCCCTACCAGAGCTCAAATCTGATCATATACCAGTCCTATAGATAATCCACCTCCGGAATTCCAGGCTACCCGCCTCTCTACAAGTATGTTGTACTACTAGACAGGTCCTGTACCTCGAGCAATAGCCCAGAGACCACCCAAAGTAGGATGAGCCCTAGGGATCCCCGTCTCTCCATCAGGACCCATGTCTGTGCTAGGAAGGAACCATATCCATGTGAACTGAGACGATACAAATAAAAGAACGACAGAATATAAGAGAAAACCCTTATATATCAAGGGTTTTGTAGAAATATGAAAAGAAGAGAGGAAGAGAGAAGAAAGAATAGAAACAAGGATTAAGGAATAAATAGGGGGGGGGAGGGAGGGCAAATGAGCTAGGGACCCCCCCAAGTAGTGATCGTGATCCTATCCCATTAAGTATCCCCAGTGCCCGGGGCGCTATTGTCCCACGGTTCCCAAACTTTTTGGAAGGCCGCTACGGTCCCTCTCATCCTGGCAGTAAGATCCTCCATGATCCTGCTTTCCCTTATTCTAGAGATCACCCCCCGAACTCCGGTCCTCCAGGTGTTAACCATGCCGCTGCTATAGTTCTACGCGCACTCAAGGTGATTGTCCGCACCAATTTCTGTTCTTTCCTCGACCATCCCTCTATAGTTCTATTTAAAAGATAGATCCATGGGTCTAGGGTGAGGGGTCTGCCAAATGTCTGTCTCAGTAGATTTTCAACAGCCTTCCAGAAACCTTGGAGTGCCGGGCATTCCCACCACATATGAAGATACGTACCCCGGAAACCGCAGCTCCTCCAACAATCGCCGGAGTCTAGTTTGTGCATTTTGTGCAAAATGGCCGGGGTAGTATACCATCTGAGCATGGTTTTCCATGCCTGTTCTTGTTGTGTGATGCATATAGAGGCGCTCTTGGTGGCTTCCCAGATTTCCTGCCATTCGATACCTTCAAGTACTTCCCCTAAGTCCTGTTCCCATCTGTCAATGTACGCCAGTCTACCCCATTCTTTAGTTTCTGTACTAAGGTGAGCGTATATGAGGGTGATCATCCCCTTGGGGGCAGACGCATCTCTACAAAGTCTCTCGTAGAAGGTAAACTGTCCCTTGGCCGCCGCTATAATATCTGGTCTCCTAGCAAAGTCCCTTACCTGGAGGTATCGAAAATAATCTGTTGGAGTCAGGTGGGTGTTTTGTTGGAGGTCTTGAAAAGGGATCACAGTCCCCTCTCGATAGAGTTGGTAATACCGTTGTACCCCGGTTTTTTCTATATTGCGAAAATTCCTCGGGGCCATACCAGGTGGAAATGCTCGATTCCTAAGTATCGGAGTCATAGGGGAGGGAGATGAGGTGAGTCTGAACTTGGTGCAGTTCACATCCCATAATCGTAGAGAATTAAGGATGGCCGGGCAGGTTGCTCTGATCATGGGCCTATGTTCTCTCGGGACCCAGATAGTGAATTGGGGAACATCAAGACCGACCATCAAAGATTCTATTTCCACCCATCTCCTTTTTCCCACAGGGGAATGCCACATAATCACCTGGGACAACTGGGCCGCCAAATAGTAATAGTACAAATTTGGAAGCCCCAACCCCCCTCTATCTTTACGCCTATACAAGACTTGTCTGGCTATTCTATGCCGCTTATTACACCACACGAAGTTACAGATCGCCCTTTGTAGCGGCTGTAATTGAGATTTCGTGACGCGGATGGGGAGGGCTTGAAACAGGAATAGAATACGAGGGAGGATGTTCATCTTGGCGGAGTGAATACGACCCAGCCAAGAGATAGATTTATCGGTCCATTTGTCCATGTCATTCATTAAAGTCCGTAACATGGGTTCGTAATTGCTAGAGTACAGTCGGTTCGGGTCTGCCGTCAAGTGAACTCCCAGGTATTTGAGGGAGTGCGGTTCCATTCGTAGGTGGTGAGTGTTCTGTATCTGAGCCACATCTTCAGCCGTCATGCCGATCGGCATCGCGCTGGATTTCGGAATGTTTGCTTTGTATCCGGATAGGTCCCCGTATTCTCCTATAACTCTCTGTAATGCTGTCATCGACTCGAGCGGGTTCGTAACAGTGAGGAGAACATCATCTGCGTAGGCAGATATGGTGAATTCTACCCCCCCGACTTCTACTCCATGAATGTTCGGATGCCTGCGGATCGCCTGTAGAAGAGGCTCGAGGACCAGCACAAAGAGGAGGGGAGAGAGAGGACACCCCTGCCTGGTTCCGTTATGTAGGTGAAACGGAGTAAGCGGGGCCCCTGAAATCTGTATCTGAGCCCTTACATTATGGTACATTGCCCTCGTGACTTGCATGAACTCGTCCGGAAATCCCAGGTGTGACAACACAGCAAATAGGAAATTCCATTTGACCCTGTCGAAAGCCTTCTCGGCATCGATAGATATTACCAGGGAGGGCGTACTCGTCGCCACTTGTTTCCAGATCAAATCAACTGTTCGCCTTGTATTTTCGAACAATTGTCGGCCTTGTATGAACCCCACCTGATCGGCATGTATAAGAGTAGTCAGAAGTGGGTTCAGTCTGTCCGCCTGTATTTTGGCCAAGATCTTCACATCGTGATTAATCAACGATATAGGCCTGTAGTTTTCAGGTAGGTGTGCATCCTTATCCGGTTTGGGTAGTAATACGATCGTAGCTAATGACATGTCAGGGCCCAATCTTCCTCCCTGTCTTAAGTAGTTAAACAGCGTCGCCAGGTGAGGCGCTAGCTCCTCCCTAAAGGCCTTGTAATATGATCCATCATATCCATCAGGGCCAGGTGCCTTGTTCCCCTTAAGGCTCGATATGGCCTTGTCTACCTCCTCAATACTGATTTCCGCCGCTAGGTTCCCGGCAGCGTCCCTTGACAATTTGGACAAGCCTAGTCCATCGAGAAATCGTGTTATGCTTCGGTCCTCCTGGCCTCCCATCAAGTGTTCGTTCGGTGAATGATTATACAATTGTTTATAATATTCTTCGAATACCTTTGCGATGTCTGACGGTTTCGTTTTTGTCGTACCATCCGGCTGTCTGATGGCCGTGATGTGAGGCCGTTGTTGCCTCGGCCGAAGCGTCCTGGCCAATAGCGTATCCATTTTATTGGCTTTATCGAAATAGGTCCATCTGGACCATGTCATGGCCCTAGCCGTGTCATCCAGCCGAAGTGTGCGGATGTCCCGTCTGACTGCCTCCAGTCTACCGTGTATTTCAGCGTCCGGGGTAGCTTGGTGTTGCTGCTCAAGGTTCCTCAACCGTTTAAGCAGGGTTTCCAGGTGAAGGTGTTTCAGTCGTTTCTTGTGGCCAGTTTAATCAAATCCCCTCTTATGACCGCCTTGTGTGCAGCCCAGATCGTGCTGATGCTTACGTCCGGTGTGGTGTTGACCTGAAAGTAATCCGTAATAGCCTTCCGAATGCTGTCCAGAATCGACTCATCTCTCAGCAGCGACGAATTCAGTCTCCAGGACCATGGGCTCGCCGTGCAAAGATTACCTAAGACTATAGATGCGTCAGCATGGTCAGACCAGGATATATTCCCCACCTCTGAGCTCGAGAGCCTGGAAAGGCTTGCTGCATTTATTAAAAATAGGTCTATTCTAGAATAGGTTCCATGGGGAGCAGAGTAAAAAGTATAATCTCTGTCCATAGGATGTTGCGCCCTCCAAGCATCCACCAGTCCTGTTTCCGCAATAAAGGTCTTAATCTGGCGGTCCTGTCCCCCGCGTCCCTGCGATCTCGGACCACCAGCCCTGGAGCTCCTATCTATCGCCAGACAGGGTGTAGCATTAAAATCTCCCCCCATAAGGACCATGCCGTGTGGCAGCGCGGCAACCTTATCACGCAGCGTAGACCAAAATCCAGCATCTGGCTGATTCGGGGCGTAAATGTTGATCAGGTGCACGACGTGGGAATGGAGAGTTCCGGTAACTATAATGTATCGTCCCCCCGGATCCGCATCCTGGGCAGACAGCTGGAAGGGGCAAGAGCGTTTGATAACTATAGCGACTCCGTTCCATTTGCGATGCGACCTGGCTTCAAAGGAGCCCGTGTAGACATGGTCACGTAATCGAAAAGTAGCCTGTTTAAGTAGGTGAGTTTCCTGAAGGTAAACAACATCTGAGTTCATCCTTTTCAGGGCCCTAAACATTAGACGTCTCTTTTTAGGGGCGTTTAGACCCTTGACGTTTAAAGTGGTAATCTTAATCACCATCGTGTGATAGATTACTCACCGCTAACGCTCTGCTGCCACTGTTTGTATTAGGGAGGATCCCTCGAGCAACAGGGATCCGCGTCGGGATGGTCCACTCGTCCGCCCCCCCCCAGGAGCGAAAAAGGGTGGGAAGGGTCAGGATGGGAAAAGAAAAGAGAAAGACAGAAGAAAGGAAATGACAGAAAGAAAGGCATCCGGATAAAATCCGATGCAGTGAAAATTCTGGTCTTACAACTCGCCAGAACATATTGGGTAGCGAGAGCCCTCGTTCCCTTCACGATCAACGCGTGGAGGATACTGAGGATCCCTAAAGCCCCGCCCACCCGCGCCCCAAGTATTCTATAGAGACCTTACCGGCATAGTGGTATCCCACCCCATAACTATCCCGGATCCCACCCTGCGGAAATAAACTACGGTAACCCCCTTATCGGACTTACCCCAACCGCTATTTAGACCCTCATCCCTGAAAAAACACAGCAGCTAATGAGGGGCCGCTGCTCCCTGCCTCCGGTTAAGCCGCAACTACCATTCCAAAATCCCCAGGCTAGTCCCTCCTTTCCTGCAGTAGAGCCTGATCAGGAAAAAACTCAAACTATCATACAGTATAGTAAAATTCTGGCAACAAAATCAACATTATCCCTAACCTTGGAGACATAACCCCCGCCCATGCTGCTTGGACGGGCCAGTATTACTCTGAGGGTCCCCTAAATTACATTCAATTAAAGTCATATGGGTGGACACGCGGCTTATGGCCCCTAGTCTCAGCACAAATCTACCTGTATGTCCCCCTAGGGTGCGATGGTGACCACCCGCATCGCATAATGTTACAATATGAGATAGGTCGTACCCTTAGCTGTTCGGTTGCCCGGTGAACAGTTGCGTACTGGTATCTCCAAAGTGTGATTTAGGAGTAATTTTTATAGGTTCGCCATTTTGTAGTTTTTTTTTTTAAAGGTCAAATGTTAGAGTATAATATATAAAAGGGATAGTGAAAGATATGTACACCCTCCACTGGCATCTGTATCGACTAAGTGATATTTAACCCCGCGTCACGCGGGTGTTTGTAGGGAGTATAGTACTGGGCCCCGTCCAGAAAACTAACTGGGGAAAAAATAGGATCAAGCCTGACGCACCCCATAAGGGGACCCAACCATCCCTCGGACCCTCCATTTCCGTGCCCACCCCCTCCCCTCAATAAAAATAAGCTCAAAGCCTACCTAACAGTGAGCATAACGAATTAGCCACCTATGGCTTCACCCGTGAAGTACCGTACATACGGGATTTAGGTCACAAAAACGGTTTCAGAGTATGTCGCGTTTACAATATCCACATCAAGTTTTTCACATTTGTTGATCAGATTCTCTCCCCCTGTTTGTTTTTGTTTTTTGATAGGATAAATGCGACTTGGCTACCAGCATGCATCAGGCCCTCAAACTACTTCGCTCTTTGTCCCCATTGCCCCAGTTTCATCATACAATTTTACCATTAACATATATACATTGTTGTTTTTTATATTTTGCTGTTTTTCGTTGTTTTTTCTATTTTTCCTGTAGTGAAGCAAAATGTAGCTAGGCAAAGAGCACGCATCAAGCTATCAACCTACATTGCTCTATGTCCTCTGTGCTCCGGTTGCATCTTACAATTTCGCCATAAGCATATATACATTTTGTGACAAGAAGTGAAATGTAACTTGGCGAGCGGCATACATCAAGCTATTGAGACTACTTAGCATTTCGTCCCCTCTGCTCCAGTTTTATCGTATAATTTTATCATAAACATATATACTTTTTATAGTTTTTTCTTTTTTTTTTTTGTTTTGTTTTTTATATTATGAGGATAAGCAAAATATTACTAAGCTAACAGCTTACTTCAGGTTATAAAAACTGCCCTGGTCCCTGTCCCCTATGCTCCGGTGTCATCATACAATGTTATCAGAAACAGATATACAGTTTTGTGATGAGGGGTAGATTATAACTTGGCGAACAGCAGATAGAAAACTATTAAACTGCTCCACATTTTGTCCCCTTTGCTCCAGTTTCAGCACACAATTGTATCATAAACACATATACATTTTTCTTTTTTGTTTTTTAAGAGAGAAGCAAAGTGTAACTAGGCAAACAGTACAGACCGGGCTATCAAACTGCTGTGCCCCTTGTCCCCTATGCTCCAGTCTCGTCAGACAATTTCGCCCTAAACATATATACATTTTATATATTTTTGTTATTATTTTTCTTTTTTTTTTTTTTCAATTATTTTTTATTTATTTATTTATTTATTTATTTCATTTTTTATTTTTTTCATTTTTAGGTGACGGTGAGTAATATGTAGCTTGGCAAACCGGACACCTCAGGCTATCAAACTGTTTTGCTCTGTATCCTCTCTGCTCTGGTTTTTACCACACCATTTTATCATATACAAATTTACATTTTAAATAATTTTGTTAAGTGTATAGCCGCCACAACCCAGGCTCAGCAAGGGTGTAGCCACCACCACCCATAGAACCCCGACCCTCTCCATTCCCCCCCGGGGGCGCAGGGCCCCAGCCGCGGAAAAAAAACCAGGCCGGAGACCAGGCCCGGACAGACGGGGAGAGGAACCGAAGCCCCCACAGCCCCAACCAGGCAAATGGCGCCCCCCGGGGGGAGGGAGCAGAGAGGTCGAGTGAGCATTATTAGGGAACAGGAGCAGGGGAAAAGGACCAACAAGCAACCAACCCGGAGAAGTCCAGTCCGATCCTCTTTTGTTGGAAGTTCGTCCCCAGGTAAGTAACTCCCCGTGTTGCAAGAAAGTACCACAGGTAGAAGCAGCATAACCCGAAACCCCTCCCAAACCAACGGCAAGCCCTCCCAGACCCCCCCGGGCAATAAAATACGTCCCGGTGACAGAGGAGGAGAAGGGCAGTCCGCAAACCTCCTGCAACTTGAGGTAGGCGACTCCGCAGGCCCAAAGAACATGGCTGGGCAGCGTCCATGGGAGAGGGGGGGGGTACCAGGCTAGAAAAAAGAAAACCATACCCACAACTTTGGGCTCCGTCCCATGCCCCACCCCAATTAAACATTACGGGAAAAAACCTCCAGCCTTCCGCAAGGCACTGGCCAGCATAGGCCGGAGAAACCAGGGATACCAGCTAGAAGAGAAAACGATGCAGGCTACCTTCAACTGCGTCCTCTCGATCCTGCCTCCTTCCACTCCGACACCAAACGAGGGAGATCCTCCGGGTATATCACCAAATCGGGTAGGTCAGCAGGCGGTTGTACGCCAAGGCCGTTGAGCATGCGGCGGGGGTCCCCTCCCGGTGCGAGAACGTGCACTCGATCTCCCCGGAACACCATCAACTTGAAGGGGAACCCCCACGCATACCTGATGCCGGCTGCCCGCAGGGCCTCGGTGATGGGCCGCCATTACCTCCTCCGTTGCAACGTGGAGGGAGCTAGATCTTGGAATAGGGTAACCACGTTTCCGGCATATCGGATGGGCCCCTCTCGGCTCTTTTTC
Source organism: Pelobates fuscus (assembly GCF_036172605.1). Taxonomy (NCBI): domain Eukaryota; kingdom Metazoa; phylum Chordata; class Amphibia; order Anura; family Pelobatidae; genus Pelobates; species Pelobates fuscus. The sequence goes on from NC_086319.1 coordinate 78,351,980, forward strand.
ATTAACGCCTCCTTAGTGTGGTAGTATAAGAAGCGGACGACGACATCCCTCGGGGAGTTGATGTCGTTCCTCTGGCCCCTAAAGGCCCTGTGAGCCCTCTCCATGTGCCACTGATCGTCTGGCAATTGCGGAAGGAGCGGTTTCAGGACGGTGAACAGGAGCCCCTGTAAATCCTCATCAGCGCTCTCAGGTAGGCCTCGCAGGCGGACATTATTTCTCCGGGACCGGTTGGCTAAATCTTCAAATGCAAGATCCATCGCCACCAGCTGAGTCGCCATGCCGTTTAGCCTGTCCACAACCACGTTGTGGGCCTGAGTCGAGGCCTCCATGCGGTCCTCAAGTTTCGCGGTACGCTCTCCCAAGGCCCCAATCTCGGCCTGGAGGACAGCTGTGGATTTAGCGATTTCGCCTGCCAGGAATGTTTTCACCTCGCCCAGTTTAGCTAGTATAGTGTCCCGGTCGTCGGGGGAGGCCTCCCTGTCCGCACGAGGCGATGCCTGAGGGGTCGCGCCGGCGCCATCTTGGGGCCCGACCGGCCCTGTTTCTGTGCCGACATGAGGTCCAGGACTGTTCCGCCCGATTCCATGCCCCGCTTTTGCTGTTTTTTAGGGAGCCTCTTCTCCATGTCAGCAGGTATCTTGGGGTAACCAAAAATCGTGTAAGGTCGCTAATTTTAGCTATTTTGGGCGCGTTTCGCCGGGAGCTCTAGTGAGACACGTCTAGTCTCATCGACGGTCAGACCACGCCCCCCAATCCGGCCATTCTAAGGACCGGTAATACGTTACTTATTTGTCATCCGTGCTATACAGTTCTACGTGCTGGATCATACAGTAATCCTGACACCCAGACACAGCACATCCAGACACACACAGCACATCCAGACACACACAGCACATCCAGACACACACAGCACCCCCAGACACACACAGCACCCCCAGACACACACAGCGCACCCAGACACACACAGCGCACCCAGACACACACACAGCGCACCCAGACACACACAGCGCACCCAGACACACACAGGGCACCCAGACACACACAGCACCCTCAGACACACAGCACACAGCACCTTCAAACACACACAGCACCCTCACACAGACAGCACCCTCGCTCACACACACACAGCACACTCCCAAATATATATATATATATATATATATATATATATTGGAAGGCATGGCCTGAAGTTGTGGGAGGGGCTATAGACCTACAAAAGGGACTCCTCTCTTTCCCTACTTACCTTTTTGGGTCAGACGAATAGCACTTCCAGGTCATACAAGACGCCATTATGATTTCACCTTTGCTCCATGAGGTCTCATACTCCAAGCTGTGTCCAGGAATCCTGCTGCAGGGCTTTCCGTTAATCCAGTGGCTTTCTTTCCGGTCAGCATCACATTTGGTGCCTCAGGGACTCTCAAACTGTAAGTTGACCCACCTGTCGCGCCAGGATTAGTTCCCACGGCGTTTAGCACAGCACGGGTCCTCACTTTATGGTTTCCTTTCGTTTTGCACGGTTATTTCATTACCTAATACTCACCTAGCTGTTCATGTAAAATCTGTTGTTTAACCCCTTAAGGACACATGACATGTGTGACATGTCATAATTCCCTTTTATTTCAGAAGTTTGGTCCTTAAGGGGCTAAAATCTGTTGGGTTAAAATCATCTGTGCGGTTAAAACTACAAACGAAATACAATTTTTCGCCTACACACTGTCCCCTACCGGTCTTTGGGTGTACTACAGGCTTCTTAGACATTATCGCATTTCATGTACAAACCAACGAACCACTGCATTTTCGCCCACATACTGACAGCTACCGGTCATTCGGTATACTACAGGCTTCTCAGACATTATTGCATTTCATGTACAAACCAATGAACCACCGCATTTTCACCTACACACTGACCCCTATTGGTCATTCGGTGTACTACAGGCTTCTTAGACGTTTTTCATTTTCATGTACAAACCAATAAACTACGGCATTTTCACCTACACACTGACCCCTACCGGTCATTCAGGGTACTACAAGCTTCTCAGATATTATTGCATTTCATGTACAAACCAACGAACCACTGCTTTTGCGCCTACACACTGACCCCTACCGGTCATTCGGTGTACTACAGGCTTCTCAGACATTATTGTATTTCATGTACAAACCAACTAACTACTGCATTTTCGCCTACACACTGACCCCTACCGGTCATTCGGTGTACTACAGGCTTCTCAGACATTATTGCATTTCATGTACAAACCAACGAAGCACCGAATTTTCACCTACACACTGACCCCTACCGGTCATTCAGTGTACTACAGGCTTCTCAGATATTATTGCATTTCATGTACAAACCAACGAAACACGGCATTTGCGCCTACACACTGACCCCTACTGGTCATTCGGTGTACGACAGGCTTCTCAGACATTATTGCATTTCATGTACAAACCAATGAACCACTGCATTCGTGCCTACACACTGACCCCTACCGGTCATTCGGTGTACTACAGGCTTCTCAGACATCATTGCATTTCATGTACAAACCAACGAACCACTGCATTTTCGCCTACACACTGACCCCTATCAGTCATTCGATGTACTACAGGCTTCTTAGACGTTTTTGCATTTTCATGTACAAACCAATAAACCACTGCATTTTACCTACACACTGACCCCTACCGGTCATTCGGTGTACTACAGGCTTCTCAGACATTATTGCATTTCATGTAGAAACCAACAAACCACTGCATTTTCACCTACATGCTGACCCCTACTGGTCAATCGGTATACTACAGGCTTCTCAGACTTTATTTCACTTCATAAGCAAACAAACTAACTACAGCATTTTCGCTTTTATACTGACTCCTACGGAATATTTGCATGGTTGCACGCTCAGGGGTGTATTTGCCGCGAGGCAAACAAGGCATTTGCCTTGGGCGGCATTTTTCAGGGGGCGGCAAAAAAAGCCGCCCCCAAATGCCCAGGGCAAATGCCTTGTTAGCCTTGCGGCTAACAAGGCATGCTGGGCGGCCGGCGGGCTGCTGGGAAGTGCGGGTAGGTGGGCGGCCGGCGAGGGAGCACTTCCTCTGAGCGGTCTGCTCAGCTCCCTCGCGCGCCGCAGAGTGAGGCTGGGAGCCGGAATATGACGTCATATTCCGGCTCCGCCTCCCAGCATCACTCTGCAGCGCGCGAGGGAGCTGAGCAGACCGCTCAGAGGAAGTGCTCCCTCGCCGGCCGCCCACCTACCCGCACTTCCCAGCAGCCACTGGACCACCAGGGAGACAGATATCCCCCCCCCCAGCTTTCCCAAAGGTAAGGAGGCTGGGGGGGTTAAATTAAAAAAAAAAAAATGTATTAAATATGTGAGTGATTGAGTGTGTTTGTATGTCTGTGTATGTCTGTTAGTGTGTGTGTGTATGTCTGTTAGTGTGTGTGTGTGTGTGTATGTCTGTAAGTGTATGTCTGTAAGTGTGTGTATGTCTGTTAGTGGGTCTGTGTGTGTGTCTGTTAGTTTGTGTGTGTGTTTGTGTGTGTGTATGTCTGTTAGTGTGTGTATGTCTGTTAGTGTGTGTATGTCTGTTAGTGTGTCTGTGTGTGTGTCTGTTAGTGTGTGTGTGTATGTCTGTATGTGTGTGTGTGTGTGTATGTCTGTATGTGTGTGTGTGTATGTCTGTATGTGTGTGTGTGTATGTCTGTATGTGTGTGTGTTAGTGTGTGTGTATGTCAGTGTGTGTGTCTGTAAGTGTGTGTCTGTTAGACTGTGTGTGTGTCTGTTAGACTGTGTGTGTGTCTGCTAGTGAGTGTGTTTCTGTTACCTAGTGTATGCGTATTTGTCAGTGAATGTGTGTGTATTTAGAAGGCGGGACGGGGGAAGGGTTCGGTGGGGGTGGCGCGGGTGGGGGGGGGAGGGTTGGGTGAGGGTGGCGTGGGTGGGAGGGGGGCGCCTGAGTTTTGTCCTGCCTAGGGCAGCACAAAACCAGGATACACCACTGACTATGAGCAATAGTACTCACAGTAATATGTCTTTAAACTACAATAAATGTGTTTAGAAATCAGTCTATGTATGAGGCACAGCCTGCCCACCATGCTTTTAGGATGCATTCCAGGGGAGCTCCAAGATAAAAGCTGAAAACGAATCATTAAAGGTAAACTATTGTCAGGGCCAGCCTTAGGCCTTTAGGCGTCCTGTGCGAAAAATCTTCACAGCACCCCCCCCCATCATTTATGTATGATGTAATGTTTGTGTTGTCTGCGTATGTTATAGTTGTGATGACTGTGTGTGATATGTATGCTATGTGTTAGCTGTGTGTGATACTTGTAATGGGTGTATTAACAGTGTGTGATATGCGTGTATTGGTTGTACGTGATATTTGTGCTGGGTTTATTGCCTGTGTGTGATGGTTATTTAATTCAGATAAAAACATGCATTTAGGTCTGTGTGTGAATGCAGGTGTATATTTTTGCAGCGTTATGTGCACACAGTCCCACAGTCAGATGCACACAGTTATACATATACACTGTCAAATCCACCACATGCACATAGTGGCAGGCAGATAGTCACATACACAGGATCAGGCAGAAACACACAGGTACAGGCAGTAACACACATACACAGTTACAGGTAGATAAACACATACAATTAGAGGCAGACAGCCACACACACTGCCATACATATAGTCTTACACATACTTGCATGCAGACAGTCACACACACACACACGCACGTAGACAGCCACACACATACAGGCAGGCAATCACACATACACACACACACACACACACAAAGGCAGATGGCCATACACACACAGGAAGACATCCACACACACAGAGGAAGTCAGTCATACACACACACACACAGGCAGACAGTCTCTCTCTCTCTCACACACACACACAGGCAGACAGACATACACACACAGACACACACACACACACACGCAGGCAGTCACAGGCTGCTTACTGTTTACTAGACATGCCCCTACTCGCGGTATAGCGAGTAGGGGCAAAATTTACTAATACCAAGTCATTTTTACTTAGTATTAGTAAATTTGTCTGAAAGACCAATTTAGGTCTTTCAGCCTTTTGGTAGATAACTCCCTAATACCGTGGGAATCAGGGAGTTATCTACTAAGCGGCTGCATCCGAACTGCCAAAGTCCCGAATTATGAAAATTCAGAATTTCGGAATGCCGAACCGAACCGAAAATTTTCCCCATGCACATGCCTAGAGCCCGGCGGTGGATTAAGGTAAGTAACTGAAGGGGTTTTAAGGTGGGGGCACCCTCAGGGCACTATAGGGATCCTTTAACTGCCTGGTGTCCAAACAACAGATACTGACCTCTAAGGGACTCTGTTATTGATATTCTGGTGGCAGCAAAAAAAGGATTCTACATGTCTAGTTTACGCAAGAACCTGCAAAAATTCTGCAGCTGGTGCAGCAGTCTAGGCATTCAGCCCTTGCCAGCATCAATTTCTCAGATTCCTAAATTCCTGCAACTGGGCTTCACCAATGGCTCCGCCAGGTTACTCTTAAGGTCCAGGTCTCAGCCACAAGCTTATTTTCTATTTGAGACTTAGCTTTGGATACTCCAATTGCTAGAAATTTCAAAGTGATCTCCACACTTCTTCCTACGTAAGCATGGTCTGTGGCTCCTTTCAGTTAGTCTTAAAATCCAAACTTTCAAGATTATATTTTTGGTTGCAATGACTTCTGCCAAACACCTGAATGAACTTCAAGCTATGTCTTAATCTCCTCCTTATCTGGTCTTCCATTTGGATAAAGTGGCCCTTAGAATATATCCTTCTATTCTGCTTAATGTTGCATCTATTTCAAACATTAATCAGGAAATCGTCGTCCTGACATTCTGTCAAAATCCTCAGAAACTGAACAAAAATGTAATTGCCTGGATGTCAAACGCAGCCTACAGTTATATCTGGAGAAAACTAAAGGATTTAAAAGATCTGATAGATTGTTTGTCCTCTTCCAAGGCAAGAACAATGGTCTCATGGCATCCAAAGGTACTTAGGTAATGTGGACTAAAGAATCTTTTTTTGTTTGCTTACAGTTCCTTCTCCTTCAATTAAAAGCCGATTCCACTAGGACAAGTTCTACTTCATGGGCGTTTAGAACTGTAGCTACTCCATCACAAGTAGTGAAGTAATATATCCCTGAGTTTTTCAGATTTCTTTTCTTATCCCGGCTGTAGTGCACTGACTAATCTGGAGGGAAAAGTTCAAATTTTACTTACTGTAATTTTCTTTAGGATTAGAGGTAGTGCATGTATTTCCCTCCCTAATTAATAAATAATTTTTTTGCAATTAAATTTACTAGGGAGCGACTGATGTTGATTTTTTAGAGCCGATACTGCTACCAATAATCTGTGAACTTTCAGGCCAATAGCTTACCGTTATTATGTACATTTACTGTATATATTTTTTTTTTTTGCAAATCTTTTTTTGATTAAGTGGTATATGCACAAAATATACATGCCAGTCAGATTTTTATGTTTTCAGGAATATTTATGTGTGGGTGTAGTGGATGCAGTGAGAGTATTTGATGAGTAAATGCAGTGTGTGTTTATGTGCGGTAGGAACTCCCCCCCCCCCCCCAGTCTTTTAGTCACCCCTCCCCCCCACTCCTCTGCCTTCTCTTTTAGTGGTAGTCCCCACCCCAGTGTTCCTTTTCCCTTCCCTCCCCTGTACCTTAGTATCCTCCCTTAATGTTCCTCTCTCCCCTGTAGTGTTCTTCACCCCCCCTTCCCTACTCCATAGTGTTCCTCCCCCCCACACCCCTGTCCTATAGTGATCCTTAACACCCCCCCGCCCGTCCCTTAGTGCCCCTCTCTCCCCTCCTTGTTCCCCACTCTCCAGTGTGTCTCCTGATAGCGTGGCTGAGCGGAGCAGTGCGCACCGCGGTACAGGAGATTCAGTCTCCTGTACCCAGCCGGACTGACAGGAAGTGCTCTCTCACTGAGCACTTCCTTTCAGTCCGGCCGGGTACAGGAAACATAAGTTTCTGTAACGCGGTGCGCACTGCTTCGCTCGGCCATGCTACACAGAGTGCCTGGCAGGGGGGAGCACTGTGTGCCAACGCCCTGCTGGTCACTCCTCTCTAGTGCCTCCCGGGCCTGTGCGCCCTAAGGCATCCGCTTGTGCCGCCTTATGGACGCAACGGCAAACTCATATTGCTGCTGATTATCGGCCGATACGATATAAAAAAAAAAAATACAAAAAAGTTTCAAATTTGTTTTATTTATTTTTTATCGTAATATCTGCAAAACCGAAAATCAATTGATCCCTAGTTATTTACTGGGAATCTCATGAACCTGTAAATTGATATACCTATGTGAGGAGGCAGTAGGGGAGAGGATACAATTATGTTTTATTTGTAGGTCTGTCTGTCTGCAGTGCACTGCATCTGATCCCAAGGAGAAATGTGTGGTAAGTAAAATGTAAACTATTAATAAGTTACCTAAAATTTCAGAATAGCCCCATCCCACCCCTCAAATTAAAGTGTTCATTGTCCATTTACTATGGAGGAGGTATGCATCTATGATAGGTACTTTTTCTTTTAAACAAAACAAAAAAAAAACAGGTGGCTGCATACCTTCATCTCCATCTCTGGAGGGCATAAATGAGTAAAGCCTTTGTGTGCATACTGTATTTTGATCACCAAATCCCTCCAATTTACATTGCTTCATTTGTATATATAGCTTATAACAATCATTTAACAATATTGGATGCCTGAACGTGAGGAACCACCTAATTCAACTTGGGTCAGCACATCAGGGATTTGCCATGATTTTGTCTTGTGCTTGTTGCATTGAGTGGTTTAGCATGCATCTTTCAGTAGGGCTTCTCATTAAACAGGGTATAAGAAGTTCACGAGTTGGAAGACAAGAAATTCCATACAATGGCCCCATTGAAATACACAAGTGAAACTGACAACATTTGGAGAGGATAGAATAATGAGAGACACAGATCCATAAACTTACAAATGTAGGGGAGAAAAGAAAAAAGTAGCTTAAAACAGAGTCCTATTGTGAAATACAAATCTCTGAAGCTGCTTAAATGGTTTTAACTCTCTAGTACTTATATGTACCATACATTAAATGACAATTTAGTACACATTCCATCTATTTTTAATAGGTTCAATTTCCACACACTGTTCCTGGAAAATCATCCACATTCTTTATGAAGAAATAGGTCTATTTCATTTAGTGGCATAAAACCTTTCTTAAGAGGTTTTAGAAGATATGCAGTGCAGAATAGTAAAAATAAAATAAAAAACCTTCCCCCGTCTTCATGTTTCAGTAAACATTAAAATATCAGCCAGACTCCAATAGAGGAAAGACCCACGCATTTTAATTAAATCCCATGTTTAGTTCTTTGAGACCATGATACCTGTGGCCTCTTGTGATTGACATTCATCTGTGCGGAGCAGCTGTACTAATCCACAGGATCTTGCTGCTAAAAGGCTGTATCAGATGACAGTCAGTAAAGTAGAATGCTTTGCAATATAATCTGAGAGTAAGAGTCATAGGCATAGCTTCCCAAAATCTCTATGCAAAGCCGTCAAAAGTTATGTTGTTTCATTTGCCCAAAATTTTAAAAGAAAAACTGAGAAAAAAAAAAAAAAAAAAAAAAAAAAGTAAAAAAAAAATTACAGAACTAAATTAAGATTTAAATCCCACCTACCGTGAACTAAAGTATGAAAATATCACAAATTATATGGGTTTTTTTTTTAACCTACAAAAGTAATAATTTTGTACAATCTGTAATTTAAAAAAAAAAAAAAACACAACAAAGTTCACATTTGGGCATTCATAATGTTCTCTGCAACATCCAGCTAATAGAAGCGCTTGTTTCTTTCTTGACGTTTTTGAAACACAACTGCTCCCACAACAGCACAGACTATAATACCCAACAGTGCGGCTAAAAGCAACAGGAACACTTTCCAGCCAGTCAGGGGGCCACTGCGGAAGTTCCCTGTTGGGTCATCAACATTATCTGGGGGGAACCAAAAAAAGACAAAAGAAGAAGGTTTAGGTTACATATTAGCATATATGATAATTAGCATATACAATAACAATTGAAAAGAGTCACCTATCACAATTTTGGTACAAATGCACCCCCCTTTTTTTAAAAACATGCAAGACTGTTAAAATGCATATCACTGGTATGTTATGATCCAGAGAGAAAAGCCTGGTTTGCTTGGCATTAATTGTAGAAAATAACTTTCAATTTTTTTTTATTTTTTATTATGTGACGAACAACAAGCATGTGCTATAGAACTAAATGTACACCTCACCCTAGTGAATACTTAATTATCATTTAATGGAATGAGTACTAGCAACAAATAAGAGAAGTAGGCTGTATTGCAAAAGGGCACACGCTCCTGCTCCTAAATCCTCAAAAATACAGCAGCAGCGAGACATCAACAACACAGCTTCGGCAGTAAATAAATGTCCAATATCCAAGAGAATTGAACAAGCAACATGTTACACATAGATTGCAGCATATTTTTACAGCACCAAAGCTCACTCAGGACTGCTTACCTCTCCTCCTTCCCAGGAATCATGGAGGAGACATGAGCTCCTCCGGACTCTGTCCAATCAAATGCTCCTGATTAGGGATCGACCGATTATCGGTCTGGCCGATATTCTGTATTTTCAGCAATATCAGTATCGGCCAATAAAGATACCGATATTGCCTATAATGCAGACCAGGGCCGCCATCAGGGTCCTGGTGGGTCCAGAACACTCTTACTTACCTTCCCAACAGCTCCCTTCTGCTCCCCTGTCTAAATCTTGGGAGTCCAGTGGTCGTCAGAGCTTTGCCACGGGTTACCATGGCAATGCTCCGCACGGCACGCAGGCCACGAGAGTTAGACAGGGGAGCTGCTGGGAAGGTAAGTAAGAGTGAAAAATGCATTTATTATACACACACACAAACACACACTCTGCATTTATTATATACACACACACAAACTGCATTCACTATTTACACATTACACAAACACATACACACTGCATCTACTATACACAAACACACTGCATTCACTAATCAAATACTCACTGCATACACCACACACACACACACACATATATATATATTCTTTAAAACATAAAACTGACTGTCATGTATATTTTGAGCATTTACCTTTAATAATAAAAAAAAGATTTTCAAAAAATAATAAACATCTTCAGTTAACAGTAGATTTGTGTAGAAATAGTAAAACATTTTTAAAATGGTAAATGTACAGGGTATCGGTAATTATTGGCTATCGGCCTGAAACGTCACAAATTAACGGCTCCAAAAAAAAAAATAAAAAAAAAAAAAATCAATATCGGTCGATCCCTACTCCTGATAGAGGACCATTGGGGAACCAATGCATGTGTGTCGAGCACTGCACTCGCATCAAATACTCCCATAGGGAAGCATTGAATAAATGCTTTCTATGGGGCGGCAATCACATGACCGAATTTCAGCTGGACAGATTTAGCTAGTTAGCTAGGCAGGTGTAGATGACAGTGTTCTTGTTATGAGACTGGAGCAGGCCTGGGATTGGACAAATATTATGAGCTACAAATATGGCAGGAAAGCAAATAAGCAGGATGCAAGACAAAATCCTTTTCAGTAGACATGAACAGTGGCACAGACTGACCCCCTCCCATTTTGATTGTTACGTATCGTGGTATTTATAGTCATCCTCATGGTTAATTTATGAGGATGGACATGGTGCTAAATGGTATGAAAGGCGGTAAGGCCATCTAGGACTGACTGGCAATTTGGTGATTTTTACAAAGATTTTAAGTCATATGTTATTTGGTTAATCATTTAAAATTATATGGTTGTTATAGCCTCCTTGAGTTTTAAATAAAAATTCAGAAACTCTCCTGGATACACTGAAACCATGATATGCAACATTTTACACCTTTTTTTCATCACTACCAAGCCACCTTAACCATGCCTTATCTTTAAACAAAGTAACTTTAGTACATACTCCGCTGAGTTAAAGAGCAATCGGTGTGAGTTGAGTTAATGAGACGACTAGGCCCCACAGTCAATAATATTTCAATACATATCTCACGTCAGCAGCTCAGTTCATACTGAATTTTGTTTGTTATAGAAACATTGCGTAACTTCTAATCACGAATAGGACTCGTGAAAAAAGCAGGCACAACTAAAGATAGTGTGTTATGTTGCAAACAGCAGCATACTTTTTTTAAGCAAAACTAAAAAGATGTGGAGGGAAAATAAAACAAACAGGATGAATACATGGTCAAAATTTAACAAATGCACTTAAAGGACTACTCCATATCCATAAAGCACAACAGCAAATTTGAAGAGCTCTGTGACGGAACCATCCGTCTGTCTGGTGCTTTAGTGGATTCGACTATTTTAGGCCATCCGTCTAAAGGACTGATTTGTGATGTTATGAAGCATGTTTTACCGTTCCAGCCTGTTTTCCAGCCGTTCACCTCATTTCGCACGAACTCCATGTCTAACATATGGGTGGCCGCCATTTTGGGACTTTTGCACGTGTTCGCGGCCATCTTGCGTGCGAACAGCGGTGTTTGCCTGTGAACGCGTGGAACTAAAAACGGATACCCAAACGGGCGAACACCGCTGAGACCTCCATACACCCAGAAGTTCGTGTTGGAACTACCGAACGACGAGCCATTCGGTAGTTACTTGTAATCGGCTATGGGGAATCCAGCGAACTCGGAGATAGTTGTGGATGATGAGGATTTCGTATGATTTTAACCGGCGAACGGAGACCGACTGCAGGGCCAAAACTTATGGAACTCTTTTCGGCTAGAAGATCCGTGCAGTCGGTCAAAACTTCAATCATCCATAACTCCCGAACCCCTTAACCGAATGGGCTGGGATTTGGACAGAGTGTTCCCCTAACCAAGACCTTTCAAGCGGTGCTGGACTTAAAGGTGTACCCCCTGGTTTTGGGGTACATCCATAACTGGGGTAAATTATTGTACAGTATAATTGTGTTATGTGGTTATCTGAGGGGAGGAGAGGTGGGGGTGTTACCCTGTGTATAATTGGTTATTTTCATCCTCCCCCTGGGAGTGCCCTGTGTGTGCGCCTTTTCCTAATAAAAAGCAGGCTGGATGTTCCAGTCCTCAGATCTTGTTTTGACCCTCAACACGGAGCTTCAGTCTCGTTATTGGGGGGATTCTTATTTACGCTTAAGGACTATTATTGGGAACTTATGCCGTTTGGTGGATATCGTTATTTGAGAGATTACTGCTTCCCCTGGTTATGGTTCGTGGATTATACAGTATACGAACAAGGACTTGATACGGTGAGAGGGGAAGGTGGACTAAACGGTGATTTACTTATTAAGACAAAAGGTGTCTTAACAAGCTCCCCTAAGGTATTTAAAGCGGCACTGTCATGCCGAACTTATCTTTCTTTAAATCGATTCCTCTTCTCTTCCTCTGTCAGGATCTGTTCTTCAATTCTTCCTGTCTGCTCTAGTAGCATAGTTAATCGGAATTTGGCGAACTTTGACCCACCAGATGTTTGAGAAGTACACAAAATTTCTAAAATCTAGCATACTAAGTGTAGCCATCATTGGTCTAGACTAGAGCAGCACATACATACCTTTGGGAGATTTCAGCAGACTCACACTGGGCTCTATCTTAGTCCAGTCAATATTCTCATCATCTGGTGAATGTTCAACCATTAGCTGATAAAGCTTCATAGAGATGATATCATGATTATCTACAGACATAAAAAAATAATTCATATTTACTTACTGGTTCACACAGACACATAAACTGCAGATAATATGTATGTGCTAAAGGTACACAATATGCTCAGTCAACCTGATAAGTCTCCAGTAGCTGCAGATGCTCCAAAAAAGTATCCTGTGGGCAACCGGACTCCAGATATATCAACACAGTTCTTCCATTCATTCTTATCTTCAATATCAGTCATCACCTATAGGGAAACGAGATCAGTTAGCTTGGAGGAAATCAGTCCCATTTGCTAATTATATTAGCAGACTTGTCCCCTGTTGCAAAAAAAAAAAAAAAAAAAATGCCCTTCTCACCGTAAGACGGCCCCTGGAATAGCGCACAGCTAGGAACGTGTCGTGATTCCTATTGCGGATATCAACTGTACAGCCTGCCAATTCTGCGGAACGCCCATCTTTGCTGTGGTCATACTCTACAGTTCCATTGTTCACCATTACAGAGATATAAGGAAAGACACGCTGCAAAGTTAAAGCGCATTCTTAGGTCGGGTGTAATTTTATACTCTATTAAATATTAAAATAATGCCAAACTTTACTCTATGGATTATACTCTATAATCCTTCAGTGTTTTCAGCCTATTTATTAGTCTCTAGAGGGCTTGGTAAAAACTGGAAATATTGCATATTGCAGCAATCTTCAAATGTTGATCCTCCTTTAATACCAACATTAAGCCTACCCCCTCACCCCCAAATACACAAAATACCAACTTTGTCTTTCTGATACATACAAAAAAATTCTATTTTTTTGTTATCTGTTTGTCAAACCAGACAGAACTGATCCCATAATCACTACAATAAACCACAGTGGTTATGGTACCACTGAGTATCATTTTAGAATGACAACTTTTGATAATTTCTGTTTAAAAGTATGTTCATTGGTCCAGTTACCTTTGGTCCACTAAAATGGAGGTGCTATAATTCCCAAGTAGTTCTCAGATTAAAATATCCACAAACTAATGTAATCAGTCTGCACTTTAGCTTTCAAGCCATTGTTTCAAAATGATTGAGTACAGAACCAAAACAATACAATTTACATCACTGTTAAAACACATTTTATTATTTTAGGGACTAACATCTTTTGCCCAGTTTGCCCTGTGTCTATAAGATATCCATAGATCACAGTGCCAGAACTAACCTCTGTTGTTTCATCATTGGGGTATGTGTCCACGAATATAGCCAAACCATGGAACTTGTCTCTGTTTCCAAAGACAGGACCTTTGAACAACAAAATTTGTTTTTAACTACAGAAAGAACACACACAATAAACAAATGACCATCTCAAGAAGTCAATAAAACTAGTAATAGGTTACCTGGTTGTAGCCGATCCCTTGCATACCATAAAGCAAAGCCATCTCCATTGAGATTTTTCTTTCCGGACCCATGGACATGAAATTGCACATGAAGTTCCCAATCCTTCAAGAAGCAAGGCTGAAATATAGAAAATGCAGCATTGAACCTCATCTCATTTGACCTAATGGTATTTTTGTAAGAATGTATAAATAATGTCTTACTATTCTGTTCCAGATTGAACCCTCCTTGCTTCTCTCATCTGGCGTCAAGCGCACATACTGACTAGTCAGCATTGTACTTCCACTGAAATCCCATAATGGCATTGAACTGGAACCTACACCTGTATGGCAATTAAGACAGTCCATATTAATAATAACAAGGTCACAAACTTTAAAGAACCATATTACTCTTAAAGCCAACGCAGAGTTCTCGCTCTATATATATATATATATATGCATAAAAGAAACAGTTATTTTAACAGGTTGACCTGTATCAGGGGTCCCACCTCGACTACCAATGCTGGAGAGCCGGATGTTCCTAAGTGTGAGCTTATCCCTACACTGCAGTCTAAGAGACTAAACTCAGTTTAGCTAACGGATGTTCCTGCTTAGGAACTTTCAGCTTTCTGACATTAGTAGTGAAGGCAGGGAGTAGTGCAAGGCATACCCCAGATAAGAAGCCAAGAGAGCTGTGTGGTTATGCTGCTAGGTGTGACAATCAGGGACCACAAAAAAAACTAAAAAAAGTTTTTACACTGAATATTTAAGATTACAAAACGTTTTAGTAACAGATGTTCACTGGGTAGAATGAAGTTTATGTTCCATACAAGCTCAAATCTAGTAATCTTTGTACTCTTCCTATACTAAAATATTGATTTTAAAGAAAATACATTGCTTTAGTATAAAAGGTAGAATCACAAAAGTATTATTATAAAATATCATTTAAAAAAGTGAAATAGGCACGTTTGTTTTTTCCCCCACAAAATGATTAAAAAGATGTGCAGAACAAATGGTTAGGAAAAACTTCTGTTATGACAGCAAAGATGTATTTTTTAACAAAGTGGTGAATACTTTTAATTTTTTTCCAATTTCCAAGTCAAACTTGGAAAATGCTTCAATGTGGTTTATTATGCTTTTTGTTAAAAAATTACTTATTGATGAAAGGTTTAACTTGATGGTTATCTTTTTTCCATCTTAAAGAAAACTAATAATTCTAGCCACCACTTTAGTAGTTTTCGTACTAAGAGTACACTGGCGCCATCCCATGGTAAGGAATTAAACTGTTTCTTGAACAATTTGACACTAACCTACATCTCCAGGGAGGTCGCGGTCTTTCTACCTTCAAATATAGCTAAATCTGAAGAAACTGAGAAAAGTAAGAACCAGGGGCACACAGTTAATTGTCCATCCATCAAAACAATAGTAGTTTGATTTGTTTCTTTTAGTATGGTGCAAGGGGACTACGGGCATCATAGGCACTGCAGTGGGCTGTATTAGGTAGGAAAACTGCTTCTTTAAAGAAACACTCCAATGGACAGGAAAAAAATATATTTTTACTATTTAGTAGATACATCCCCAATGAAAATACATATGTATTTAATGATGCCTTCCCACCCCCCAATAGTGGTGTAACTAAAAACAGCTTGGAAAAGCTACAGATCTTTTGTCCGCAGTCCTTGCAATCCCTCCCCTTATTCCACAGCCCAGACTTTCTGTGGCTCTCCAATAACAGGCTTCCCAAAGCAGCTCAATGAGAGTTTTTTTTGCAAGGCAGGTCCTCTGAACAATTGTCTGCCTCCTGAGTTTAGCTCAACTGAGCTAAATTTAGGATGCAGACAAGTAACGAGACTGGGTGTCTGACAGCCAAGGGATGTAGCAATGTTATTTCCTAGAAGAGCCAATTTCCATTCAAATCTGCACTTTTTTCTAAAACAACAAACACAACAGGATACACTCTTCCCATGTAAAGCATGTCAGAAAGCAAAAGTACAAGTGCTTTAGGTGTTTGGTGTGTCCCTTTAAAGGAACTCAATAATGTCAGGAATACAAACATGCATTCTTGACACTATAGGCACCCAGACCACTTCAACACATTAAAGTGATCTGGGTGCACTGTCCCTTTTAGTTAAACCTGCTACTGTAATTATTACAGTTATTTAGAAACTGCAATAATTACCTTGCAGGGTTAATTCTACCTCTGATGGCTGTCTACCAGACTGTTACTAGAGGTGCTTCTGAGTCATTAGGCGATGCATGAGGACATCCAGCATCAGTTAAAATCCCATATGAAAGCATTGATTCAATACATTCCTACAGGGTTGTTCAAATGCGAACGCGGCACTTGAGCATTGGGTCCCCAACATTGGCTGGCCTCAGGGGAAGGAGACAGAGCCTGACCCATCGCTGAGGGACATTGGCACTGGATTCAGGTAATTGAATTAAGGTTTTTTTTTAACCCTTTGTGTGCTGCAGGGCACACATGTGAATGGGGCACTATAGTGCTAAGAATACAATTTTGTATTCCTAACCTATAGTTTCCCTTTAAACTAAGTATTTAGGTCCCCAGCCCACCTCCGATCGCATGGGAAAGGTGTTTTCACTCATCTTTTTTCCCCAATGCCCGTCTCCCACGGCTGTCCTATTTGATTCCACCTCCATGGCTGAGAACATCAATATTGGTGATCTCAGCCAATCCAATGCTTTCCCATAGAGAAGCATTGGGATGCTATAGCACATGCGCGGCAAAACGCTGAGCCAAACAGCATCTCATCATAGAGATGCATTGAATCAATGCATCTCTATTGGGAGTGCTCAGCGTCTTTATGCAGAGTGTGGAGACTCTGAAGAAAAAGGAAGTACCTCTAGTGGCCCTCTGAGTGACTGCCACTAGAGGTGTTACTAGGTAGCAATGTAAACACGGTCTTTTCTCTTAAAAGGCAGTGTTTACATTGAAAAGCTTTCAGGGACAGGCTAGACACCAAACCCTGCAGAGGTCCTGGTGACTATAGTTTCCCTTTAATTACAACATTACATTCACTACAGAAGTTATAATGAGCATAAAAAAGCTTGAAATAAGGCAGTTACAAGTAACATTCATAGTAATGGGTAAAAGAAAAAAAAAATGCAAAATGTTAAAGCAAGTCAAGTAAATTACCAACTAAAGAACTGCTGCAGAGTCTCCAAATAGAAATAAACAACAATACAATAACGTTTTACTGTAGGATAGTATTACAAGAATGCTCTCACATGTACATATTGTGGTTAAGGTGTGGGGAGTAGGGAGGAGACAGTTGCAAACATTTATATCTGCATAACACACACCAGTACAGCAAATCAAGGATATAAACGACATATGTTTGGTACTGGCAATGCAGCCATGACAGGTTTTCTATTACCAGATTTGGGTTTACTGCATACATAGAGTGGGATGATGGGTAGACCCACATCTGTTGTCTAACTACAACTCCCATGATGCTCTGCCAACCTTAGCACTGGAAAGCTTCATGGGAGATGTAGTTCTCTGACAGCTGGGAGGTCTAGATCTTTTTTTAAACATAGTATTTGTTGTGACTTATTGAAGACATTGTTGAGGAGGGTCTTGCCCTGTGTCTAGCCATGAGTGTGGGGCTAAGCACCATTCCCTCACCTTGGTATGGCTTGATAAGAGAGTGCTCCCTCTTTAAGTGCTCACTATTCCCGTCTGTCATGTCAGCAGTGCTTCTAGGGTGCAATATAAGCAAAGGGAGGAAAAGGAGAGCGACTCCATGGTGACACAAGACCACCGCCATCACTACAGTCGCCTTCCAGGACAGTTTCCTGCTTCCTGCTACGTCACGTCCGGTCTCCCACCTGTCAGCAATGCTAGTCAAAGGTAATAAAAAAAAAACTGAGTGTATTGATTTCGCATTCGGCGATATATCTGGTGGAGAATTCACGTCCAGTCTGCGTTAACCATCTTTGATTTGGTAAAGCCATCCAATTATCCAGGACATAGCGAAACAAAAAAAAAGGCGTGTTGCCCTCATCCAATATGGCCGCCGGTGACTCGGCAATCTGTCACGTGATATGCAGGCCAGTCAGTGAGAAGCAAGTAATCACTTCTGACCAATGGGAAGGAGACCTCTGTACACTTTCTTTTGGTCTGCGCTAATGACTAAATGAGGTTTTACTGCCTTACAACATTCCACACCTAACTTTATGGTGTTGATCCAAAAGAAGTTTGCAAAAAAAAAACAATTTAAAGTAATTTTCAGATATGGCAATATGGCCAAAATGACCAAGAAGTTGTTAACATGCACATTACTAAATTGCTGAAAAGGCTTTAAAAAAATGTTTTTTTAAAGTATTCAGACAATTTTGTTTTAATCTCTACAGAATCTTATAAACAAACTCTTTTTAAGTTGAGATTTCCGTATCTTTACTTGATAAAGAGGATTTTCCTCTTTTGTGAGGGTTTTTCAGGTCTCAGTGGATAATATTTAAAGGGACACCCCAGGCACCCAGACCACTTCTGGCCATTGGAGTGGTCTGGGTGCCAACTCCCACTACCCTTAACCCTGCAAGTGTAATTATTGCATTTTTTTTTTTTTTTTTTAATAAACTGCAATAATTACCTTGCAGGGTTAACTCCACCTCTATTGGCTGTCTACTAGTCAGCCACTAGAGGGCACTTCCTGCTCTATAGCACAGAAAACCTGTGCTAGAGAGTCGCTGGACGTCCTCACGCTGTGTGAGGACCTCCAGTGTCGCTCAATTCCCCATAGGAAAGCATTGAAAAGCAGTTTCAATGCTTTCCTATGGGGAGCTCTAATGCACATGCGCGGCATGGCTGCGCATGCGCATTAGGTCTCCCTGGCCGGTGGGCGGGATCAGTCTCACCCACCAGCTGACGTAAAGACTGGGAGGAGCGGCGGCGAGAAGAAACCACTGCCGAGGGACATCGGCGGGGTCTCAGGTAAGTGACTGAAGGGGTTTTCACCCCTTCAGCAACCGGGGATGGGAGGTGGGAGGGAGAGGGGACCTGCAGTGCCAGGAAAATGGATTCTTTTCCTGGCACTGGAGTTTTCCTTTAATCGTTTGTTATATTCTTGTTCCATCTTTATCAAATATAAAGCAGCAAACTCATTCTACAAGTCCTCTTTTTTTGTAGAAATAGAAAGTTGAGCAGGATACTAAACAAAAAAAAGTGCACTATGTCTTTAAGACTATTGTATAAAGTGACTACCACAATAATAAAATGTGATGCAATATACAAGCATAAAATGTAATACCAACGTGCACTATGCAAAAAAGTGCATCAAATAAAGTGAAATACAATCAACAAGTAAAATATTTCACGTTATATGATACAATTTTTTTGCATAGTGCACTTTGGTATATTATATATATATATATATATATATATATATATAAGTTTTTTTTTATGTCACAATGGATTGCATTATTTTATTGTTCAAAACTAAAATACTTGCACTGCCACGACAGCAGGAGCAAACACAATAAGATCAACAGAGCAAGACATAAGCATGGCATTAAAATAATAATATATATATATATTTTTTTAAAGTAACATCATGATTTAGGCTAGAATACTGCACAACTGTTCAAAATAGTAAAAGGGTGTTATACTGCATATTATAGTTACAATGTATTAGTATATAAGAGTCAAGCTATACTGCACTGTCAAGTGTGTTACCACAGCTTGTTAACAGTATATAAGAAAGGTGCAACATAAACTATGACATCTCAGCTATGCATTAAACAACATGAGGGAATCCACCAGGTAGACATCTCAAATATATGCCAGTGTTAAATGGCAGGCCAGTGTGAGACTACAAAAATATGGTGTGTTAGCTAAGTGATAAAAACAAAAAGGTGGTATCTGATAGCAAATGGTAAAAGAAAACGAATACTCTGGCATAGAACCACTGCCAGGTACATGCTTAATGGTAAATAACGTTAATCGTTCATTCGATGCCACAAGCATGTTTCAACTGGGAACCGGTACTGCAGTTCTCCAGGAGGCGCCTGGTGTCACTGCTCCAGTATCCTTTCGGATTTAAGAGACCTGTCAGACCACCTAGATCTATCAAGCAGCTTTCCAGCCCCTCTGCTTCCGATGCCCAGGCCGACTGACGAGCCGATGCCTGGTAGCCACTGGCCCCTATGGCAGGGTTGGTTTCCCAAGTGTTCTCTATTTTGCAGGCAGTTCCCACAGGGTGTTGATGGGTGTTTTGTCCATCGTGGTTCTCAGCCTAAAAAGGCAGCGTAGTGCCGGGGCGTGTGCAGCGGCCTTCTCTGCCAAAGGTAAGGTGAGTAACTGTGCTTTCTGACGAAACTCCAGTCAGCTTCAGAAAGCTGCACAAACCGCATCAAACGTTGCTTGGAATCTGGCTACCCAGTCACCCATGGGGAGATTAGTCATTGTGGCGGCTATTTTAACTGCGCTACAAGGTTTGCAGAATAGGTTGGTACAAGTTGTAGCAATTCAGAGTCCACAGTGGTTGCACACTTGGTGGGGACCGAGATAACCCCCACCGGTCCAGAAGGGGGGCAAACGGGGCAGGCACTTCACGCTTCTTATTTGCCAGCAGGTCTAGGCTGGGAGATTGTCCGTTTCTCCCCTCCAGGGACCACTTCAGGCTTGTATGCCACGGTATAGTTTTGAGCCGTATATAGCTGGATGTGAGGCTCCAAACAGGCACATCAAAGCTCCATTGCATACAGGAACAGGTTAGAAAGTGTTTAGGAGTTGTTTGAAAAGTTTACCCACTTCAAAAGTTTATTTTGCAGGCTTTTTGTGAGGAGCTCACATTCAGCATGTCTGGCTGCCATGGTGGTCAGGCCCCACCCCCCCCCCCCTTCGGTATTATATTTTATGCTTGTTTATTGCATCACATTTTAATATTGTAGTATTAACCTGATACAATTGTCTTAAAGCCACAGTGCACTTTTTTGTTTTGTATGTCTGTATGTGTGTTTGAACTTATACGCTGTGTAAGGTGCAGCTTTTATATTACTTTATAGTTCAATTACTCCTCAATTTTTTTTTAAGTGCCATATTTTACATGTTTAGTTTTATAGCGCAGGATACTGCTTTACACTTTTGTCAAACTAAAATGCATTATATTTAGAGGCATTAGAAGGCTATTAACAGAGCAGGTACCGTATATACTCGAGCATAAGCCGACCCGAATATAAGCCGAGGCCCCTAATTTTACCCCCAAAAACTGGGAAAACTTATTGACTCGAGTATAAGACTAGGGTGGGAAATGCAGCAGCTACTGGTAAATTTCTAAATAAAATTAGATCCTAAAAAAAATATATCAATTGAATATTTATTTACAGTGTGTGTATAAGGAATGCAGTGTGTGTATGAGTGCAGCGTGTGTGTATGAGTGCAGTGTGTGTGTATGAGTGCAGTGTGTGTGTATGAGTGCAGTGTGTGTGTATGAGTGCAGTGTGTGTGTATGAATGCCGTGTGTGTGTATGAGTGCAGTGTGTGTGTATGAATGCCGTGTGTGTGTATGAGTGCAGTGTGTGTGTATGAATGCCGTGTGTGTGTATGAATGCCGTGTGTGTGTATGAGTGCCGTGTGTGTGTATGAGTGCCGTGTGTGTGTATGAGTGCCGTGTGTGTGTATGAGTGCCGTGTGTGTGTATGAGTGCCGTGTGTTTATGTGTATGAGTGCAGTGTGTGTATGTGTATGAGTGCAGTGTGTGTATGTGTATGAGTGCAGGGTGTGTGTGTTGCAGAGCCTTGGTGGGGGTGGGCAATTTTTTTTTTTTAAATTATTTACATTTTTTTATATTATTATTTCTTTTTATTATTTTTAATTTAATGTAATTATTATTTTATTATTATTATAGTTTTTTTTCATCCCCCCTCCCTGCTTGATATATGGCAGGGAGGGGGGCTCTCCTTCCCTGGTGGTCCAGTGGCAGTTCAGTGGGGGGGGAGAGGGGGGCTGTCAGAGCTGTAACTTACCTCTCCTGCAGCTCCTGTCAGCTCTCTCCTCCTCCACGCCGTCCGGTCAGCTCTTCTGTCAGCTCCCACTGTAGATCCACTGGGAGCTGACCGAGGTGCTGAACAGACGGCGCGGAGGAGGAGGGAGCTGACAGGAGCTGCAGGAGAGGTAAGCCAAGCTCTGACAGCCCCCACAGCCCCTGTCTGTATTATGGCAATGCAAATTGCCATAATACAGACTATTGACTCGAGTATAAGCAGAGTTGGGGTTTTTCAGCACAAAAAATGTGCTGAAAAACTCGTCTTATACTCGAGTATATATGGTAATTGGAAATTCTAAATCAAACAGACTGTGCAATGAAGGAAGTTTAAACATTAGATCTCTCTTTACAGGAAATGTGTAGGGAAACTGTGTAGGTCCCATGCAGGGTAGGTGTGGCTAGGACTGCATAAACTGAGTGATTTAACTCCTAATTGACAGAGATTTGAGCAGTTAGACTGCAGGGGTATAATCTATACACCAAAATCTAATACATAGTTGCCAACATTTGAAAAAAAAAAAACCCCAGGGACACTTTGCAGCACAGCTATGAATTACTTACTTGAAAATTTACCACATCCACTGCCGCAAAACTCGGCCCACTCTGTCCCACCCATATAATTAATCTCCACCTATTTATCATAGTGCAGATTATTGGGTCTACTCAATAAAGAGAGAATTACAAGGAATTGAGATGGTAATTTTAAACATAAAGTTCAATATAGTGGTCTGGGTGCCATGTCCATCTAGAGTTAACCCCGCAGCTGTAAACATAGCGCTTCTTACTGTGATTTTCACATTGAGAAGACGCTTGCGTCCATAGGAAAGCATCGAGTAATGCTTTCCTTCAGACTGATTGAATGCGCGCGCGGCTCTTGCCGCGCATGCGCATTCATCGGAAGAGGGAGGAGAGTCCCCAGCTCCGAGGGAGCCCGGCGCTGGAGAAAGGTGAGCGTTGTGGCAAACCTAGCCACTTCAGACTATAAAACTGTGTCTTTAACCCCTTAAGGACCAAACTTCTGGAATAAAAGGGAATCATGACGTGCCACACACGTCATGTGTCCTTAAGGGGTTAAAGGTTGTCCAGAACACTGCTGCCCTCTTATGTTTAATGTACTGTGCTTACTGTATTGAAATGTCTATTTGCTTGTAATCCCTATAGAATTCGTATGCTAGCAGCCGAAAGCCCCTAGCATTTACATGGTTGTTTCACGAACAGCTGTTTTACCGGCTGTTCGTGTAACAAATTAAGTACCGAACCCAAGCCCACACACTGAGGGTCGTGAGGCGCAAATTACCAGATTGCAACATTGTTGCAATAGGTAATTAAGTGCGTTCCTGGGTGGCCGTCTGTCATGCCTCAACTACCGGTAATTCCTTGTCTCTTCCGGGTTGACGGAGTTTAGCCACACCCCTTCTCTGACGCGGTCTCCCCACGCTACATAATGTGACTGCGCCAGATACAAGACGCTGGATTATTGAACAGCGTTACCGCGATATCAACCCGGCTAAAAGATTCTCTGCGACCTCTACTTGTGTACCAAACCGGACTGGAATTCTACTTACCCTCCTTCTCCTCTCCTCGACCACGGCTAGTATCTGGACTTTCCTCATCCTGTCTGAGAAACAACCCTCCCCGGAGGAGAACTCCGGGAACCTGCTTTTTCACCCTTTGGAAGCTAAGTCAATTGTTATATCTGTGATAAGAGCTTACCTTCTCTCAAGCCTGCTAAGCATTCCTGCTATAGTCTGCTCTCAAGTTTGCCAAGCATTTCTGCTACAGCCTGCTCTCAAGTCCGCTAAGCATTCAGGCTACAGCTGCTCCCAGGCCTGCTATCTCTAACTCCAAAACGAATCACTCCTGTTACAACTTCATTTCTAACTTCCTCCATTTCCTTAAAACTTGCAAACACCAATGTGCTAGATTGCATGTATATCGGAAGCTGCTTACACCAATTAAACCAACAGCGAAGTAATTAAAGATTCAGTACCTGTATTTTCCATTATTGAATACACAGTTCCTATTCTATTCTCTGAGTATCCTCATCAACAATCTAAGTCCTAAGAAATCTGCAGTTGTGCTCCATATCAACCTATGTAAACGTTACACCGTCGTTCGACTACCGACCACGCGGCGGTTGGCCATCTTGGATCCTTTGTCTCCCCAGCAGTGTTTGGTCGTCGAGCGTGTGGAACTGAAAACGGCTACTCGACGGCACGAACACCGCTGTACTTCCAGGCCGTTCGGGAGCTCCGGTCTTCTCCTATTGTGGTTCCCCATCGGTGTTCGGTACTTTTAAACGAATTTAATAAGAAAGTGTATTTCGTGCGGCGTTCGGTTGTTTTAGCTGGGATCTGAGCGGTATTCACACGAAATGTGCACTCAGATCCCAGCTATCTACCGAACGTCCGTTCGTGCAAATAATGTTAATATTGTTGGAGTTATAGATTTAAATGTAAAATGCCGGTTCTGCTGCACGGAGGGATAATCCACTTAACAGTATATTCCAGTGGGAGTATCCCTCTCGTACAGCAGTGCCTGATGGGAGAAAGGCTCCAAATGTTAAGTCCCCCATGTAGTCCCTTACTGTATTACCCCTGCTGTGTCAGTATGGAAACCCCTTGCATGGGGACTTGCATAAATACTGGAAGCTGTGAATAAAGACCTCAGTTGACTCCTAGAACTGTGTTTCGTCCGGTTACTAGGGGATTTGGCACATTGCCTTACTTTTCAGCGCTTGACTGTGTACCAGCAGAGATCGTGGATCTTAATATTGGAGCTCCGCTACAAGCGTTTAACCCCTTCCTCTCCCTAGAGTCCGGCAGGAGGGGGGCAATGAGGATGGGGGGGGGGCCTATTAACACTATAGTGGCTGGAAAACTAGTTTGTTTTCCTGGCACTATAGTGGTCCTTTAAGGCCAAGGAAGCCAAGTTGGAAAAATTATCCCATTCAGCTGCACTATTTCGGCCTAAAGTTTGAAATTCCCATCTCAATTCCCTGCATTTCTCTCTTTATTGAGTAAACATTTATAACACAAAGTTCCCACCAACAGTACCATGCATCCTTGGTATGCGATAGATACAGCATCTATATCAGGCAGGTACATTTTATCACTTTAATGTGAGTTGGGTATCCGTGGTGACACTGTCAATACAATTACAAATATAGAAAGATCTTGTGCAAATGTGCTTCAGTCAGAGAGTTGTGTCTATACCATAAAACATACATTAGTTTACAAAATTAATTATATTGGGGAGTGAATATAGAAATAAAAAAGCTAAAAAAATAGGAAGTTAAATATATATAAGGAAAATTTACAGAATTGAAACAATGAGAGAAATGTGAGCAAAAGTAAAAAAAAAAAAAGGAAAAAGTGGTTCTGGCGACTATAGTGTTGTGGTGGAATCTCGGTAAAAATAAATTTAGTAGGCCGAGATTACCACGTGGCATGTGTACGTGCATATGCTGACGTATCGATCAGTTGGTTGCACGAGGCAAGATACGATCAGTAGTGTACGGAGCATGTGCAAGAATACAGGATGTAGTATTCCCCTCCTCCATTGTGCTGGACAAGCCATGCGGTCAAGCAGGAAGTTAATTCTTATTTGTATTGATTGGTCAAGAGAATGTGCGGGTGGAGCTTAATATGGGAGGAGTTATGTGCCTATATAAGGAGCCTGCACTATTGTCCGGGGCTCAGAACTTGTGGTATTTTGGTGACGTTAGTCCCTCTGAGTCCCGATCGGTGATCCAATAAAGAATCTCTTCCTTCCTGAAGAAACCTGTGTCCATCTCTCTGTGCTTCGCTTCCGTCAGTTTCTCCGGTATCATTTGGTGCATCGGCCGGGAAGCTCATCGTTCAACGGTAGCTGAGAGGCAGAGGCGTGAGACGGTCTATCTTTGCCCACGTTCTCTACGGCTGCACCCCTGAACTTCTGCGTGGACCTCCCTTCGTCTCGGCGCCACTGGTCTGTTGTCCAGGAGATCATCGGCCTCTACGTGAGAAGTGCTGGGGTGTCCCCGTCGATGAGTGTGAACTCAGGTTCAGGAACGAGGAGGTAAGACAACTGCTGTTTTAGACGGCAGACCCACTAGGGGTATACCGATTGTGCGGTAGGCCCATAAGGGGTTATTTGTGTATGGAATCTGCCCCCTCTGTCGGAGGGAAGGAGCGAAGGCGCACCGCTCAATCGAACGCTCTTTAGTCAGACCGTTTGATTTGGTTAGTCAGGCGGGGTCCTGTGTAAATAGCCCTAGCCGGACACCGGTGTCTTGTCTAGACTAGCGTTCTAGGGTGTATATTACGTTCGCTAGGTCGGAGGGACCGGGAGACTAAGCGGCGCCTGTGTAAATTCGGTTCGCTAGCTCTCAACCTATCTTGGCTAAGTGGGAAGGCGTGTAAATTTGGAACCCACTAGATTTTTGATAGTAATCGACTAAGAGGCGCCTGTGTAAATTCGGTCCTCTAGCTCGCTATATGTGGTGCTTGGGCAGTGTGGCTAACCAAAACGGGTGTATATAGTTTTAGGTAGTCCATCAAGGTACTGGCCAATAGTTTAGTTGGGAATTGTAAATGTGATAAAGATTGTTTAGTAAAGTGTATACCTTGTTAGATAGCGCGAGCTCAGCCGTCTAGCGAGAGTGTTAATAGTGTGTTGCTGTATTATAGTGCACGGTACCATAACCCTGTATATTTACTGACACTGTATATAAGTACTAATCATTGTCGTCCATTGCATGTTTAACACCATAACCACTAATAATTGTATTGTGACCTTAACTTGTGCTTTGACCTATGCTAACCGTACTGTAACCGCTATTTGTAAAAGACGATGTTACTGGGGTGTGTTATAGACGGGTAATTCGTATATAGAGAATTATAGCGTGGGTGACTGTATAGTTTCGCCAAAGGGCATAATATTGATTATATAGTGACTGGTGTAACAGCTGTGTGTGTACGGGAATTCCCTGAGTGTTTATTGTGTTATTGTATACGTTTCACTTGGTAACTGTACCACGTGGTGCTGTTGCCAGAGGAAACGGGTGTGACTGTTGAATAGTACGCGTGCATAGTATTCGTTGTCAGCGACGTTCCATTGATAAGTATGGGCGCGTCGCAGTCAACGATTCCGGATCCCTTAGGTTGTATGGTGAAGCATTTTAAAAAGGGATTTAAAACATGTGATTTTGGGGTTAAAATGTCTCCTGTACGTTTGGTCACTTTGTGTACTAGGGAGTGGCCCACTTTGGTTGCGGCATGGCCGCCACGTGGCAGTTTGGATCCAACTCTGGTACAGCGCTTACACGTGGCTGTATCGGGTAGGCCTGAACTTTACGGCCAGTTTCCTTATATTGATTGTTGGAGACAGGCCGTAAATGACTCGCCAAAATGGCTCCAGACATGCCACGAGGAGCAATGTCGCCTCATGGTAGCTAGGACTTGTTCGTCCACTAGGACTGGTGTTAGGCCCATTTTGGACACGCCCCCTGAGTCCGAGATCCCTTTGCCGCCCCCTTACTTTCCGTTAATAGGAAGTGACGCAAATGCAGGAAGTCCTGCAACCCTTCCCTCATTGCCCTCATCCACTTCCGCTTCCTCCTCCAGTACAGAATCCACCCCCTCTCGTACTAAATCTCCCCTTCCGGAATCAGAGCCAACCCCCATTAGATCCGAATATCCTGATTTGGCGCCACTTCAGACTTCCGGTCAAGCTTCTTCTAGCTCGACTCGAAGTGTTTTATTTACAACCTTTTCCCAAAACCAAGCTCCCACATCCCCATACCCTATTTCTCCCCGACTGGAACCTATGACTGACGCCCCTCCACGTAGCCCCATACAGACCCGACAACTGACCGGTACCCAACAATTAAAACACTATCAGATGCCTCTTCGTCTGAATCCTGGGTCAGCCTATATCGATGCCGCAGGCCAAATGGCACATGCTGACCCAGTCTTTGTATATGTCCCGTTCACGACAACCGATCTCTTAAATTGGAAGACCCACAATTCCTCGTATACTGAGAAACCACAAGCTATGACTGATCTGTTCACCTCAATAGTACAGACACATAACCCGACATGGGCTGATTGCCAGCAGTTATTAATGACTTTATTTAACAATGAGGAAAGGACAAGAATTAATCAAGCGGCCATTAAAGCACTAGAGGATAAAGCCCGTACTTTAAACCAAGCCAATCCATCAGCATGGGCCGCAACACATTATCCCAACACCGATCCCGATTGGAATGTAAATGGTGCTGATATGGTTCAACTCAGAGCCTATAGAGACGCTATAATTGCTGGCATGAAAGCCGGAGGAAAGAAAGCCATTAATATGTCGAAGACAGTTGAGGTGATTCAGAAAAGTGATGAAGCGCCCAGTGTCTTTTATGACCGATTATTGGAGGCATACCGCTTGTATACCCCCTTTAATCCGGAAGACGCAGATAATTCCCGAATGGTGAACTCCGCCTTTGTCAGCCAAGCTTACGGAGATATTAAGCGCAAGCTACAGAAGTTAGAAGGGTTTGCAGGTATGTCCATCACCCAACTAATGGAGGTAGCGAATAAGGTATATATATGAATAGGGAAACAGAAAGTAAGAAAGAGGAAGAGCGCAAGATGCGTAGAAAGGCAGACATGCTAGCGGTAGCGATCGCAGGCGTAGATAGACGGGGCCCAGATAGAGGCGATAGTAGATGGAGTAGGGAGCCTTTGAGTAGGAATCAGTGCGCGTATTGCAAGGAAGAAGGGCATTGGAGGAACGAATGTCCACAAAGAGAGCAGTACGAGAGAGACCAACCCAGGGCAGGTTACGGAAACTTTAGAGGCAGAGCGAGAGGTAGAGGAGGCCCCGGAGGGAGTAATGGTAATAGAGGGAGCAATGGGAACAGAGGAAGTGTTAGGGAAGATAGGTATATCCCAGCAGCGCAAAGGTCCCGCGATAGAGAAGGCAGGGACTTTGTAGGATTGGCTGACACGGTCATGGAGGACTATTGATACCGACCGGGCTCCATCCCCCTTGGTCGAGCGGAGCCTATGGTCGATGTATCAATAGGGGGAAAAAGGAGTGCGTTCATGATCGACACTGGTGCTGAACATTCAGTGGTGACTAATCTAGTTGCTCCTCCATCTGGAAGGACTATTACTGTAATAGGAGCAACTGGAAGAAGTGCTGAAAAACCGGTTCTTAAAAGTCGACTCTGTACATTGGGAGGCCACGTAGTAAAACATCAATTCCTTTATATGCCTGAATGTCCAGTCCAATTGCTGGGACGTGATATGCTATCAAAATTACAAGCACAGATTACGTTCCTACCAAATGGAACAACATCCTTAAAGTTTAATGGACCTTCAGGTATTATGACATTATCTGTACCAAAGGAAGAAGAGTGGCGACTTTATACAGCGTTGACTAGCCAAAACCCTAGGAGTGATGAGTCCTTATTCAACATACCAGGAGTTTGGGCAGAGAACAACCCACCAGGACTGGCCCGCAATATTCCACCTATTAAAATTGAACTAAAACTTGGGGTTTATCCAGTGAGCCTAAGACAATACCACATCCCGCAGAAGGCTAAGAAGAACATCCAATCTTATCTGGATAAGTTCATACGGTATGGTATCCTAAAATTCTGTACTTCCCCCTGGAACACCCCATTGCTGCCTGTTCAAAAGCCCGGTACAGATGAGTATCGACCTGTGCAGGACTTGAGAGCAGTCAATGATGCGGTTGTTAGTATACATCCAGTTGTAGCAGAGAAAGACAAATGTGTGAATTACAGGCGCTTATTTTTTAGTAATTGTTTTAGATAATAGCAGCTTGAACACTTTGTGGATGCTCCAAAAATCACCCACTATTTAGAAAACAGAACAGGACACACAGAGAGGATAGAAAGTGAAAGAATCGTCTCCACTCTGTGCAATTGTAGTGCAGCGCTAATTTAAAATAAGGTCGACTCACCCTATTGGTATTGGTATGGTGGTTCAACTTTGGATCCTTTTCTCCTTTTCTCCACCATATACATTGGAAGTGTGATCGGAGAGGAGATCCAGACAGAAAAAAAGGGGGGTGTATGTTACCCTATAACATACCAGCTGGAAAGTTTAGAGCCTGTTTCTAAAAAGGCTCGTTACCATGTGAGTGTGCCATTGTATAGACAACTCTAATTTGTGGTTTAAACAACCCTGCACTATATATTGTCTATTTTGTTTTTCCACATATGTCCAATTAAGTTGAACCACCATACCAATACCAATAGGGTGAGTCGACCTTATTTTAAATTAGCGCTGCACTACAATTGCACAGAGTGGAGACGATTCTTTCACTTTCTATCCTCTCTGTGTGTCCTGTTCTGTTTTCTAAATAGTGGGTGATTTTTGGAGCATCCACAAAGTGTTCAAGCTGCTATTATCTAAAACAATTACTAAAAAATAAGCGCCTGTAATTCACACATTTGTACCCAATTGTACCCAATCCATATAACCTGCTTTCTTTAATTCCGGGCGGGGCTACTTACTTTACAGTCTTAGACCTCAAAGATGCCTTCTTTTGCCTCCGAATTGCCGCAGAAAGTCAATGTATTTTCGCTTTCCAATGGGAGAACGCTGTAACGGGCTCAAAACGCCAAATGACCTGGACAAGACTGCCCCAAGGGTTTAAAAATTCACCTACCCTATTTGGTTCAGCTCTAAGTCAAGATCTACTGGATTTCGAGTCCATCCCAGGAGAGTGTGTATTGTTACAATATGTAGATGACTTGTTGATAGCAGCAGTTACAAAAGAAATCTGTCAGCAAGCAACGCACGATCTACTACACATTCTCTGGAAGGCAGGATACAAGGTGTCTAGAAGGAAGGCTCAGTTGTGTTTGCCAACTGTCAAATATCTGGGATTCCATATCTCTGAAGGTCAAAGAATTATGGGGCCAGAGAGAAAAGAAGCTGTGTGCCAAATACCGATACCCAAGAATCAGGGCCGGATTAACATAGGGGCTGATGGAGCTGCAGCTCCAGGCCCAGGCCCATGGAATAGGCCCATTTTAAAAAAAAAAATTTTTTTTTTTTTTTTACTTTTTTAATTTTTTTATTTTACACACTACTCTACAAACTGACTGGTATTTTACTGGCACAGATGGTATTTGAGGATGCCTGGCCGTGCCGGTATTGCAGTAATACCGGCAATACAAATGCAGATATTCTTCTCAGTATAAACAGAGATTACGCTGCAATAGCAGCACCAGCCAGTAGGGGTCACTGTGTGTGGAGAGAGGCAGGGATAGGAAGTTACAGCATATCTCTCCCTGCCTCTCTCTACTCACTAATCCGCGGGGGAGCAGCTACACAGCACAGAGAGTTCAGACAGCAGCTCCCAGCCTGCAGAGACAGACTACAGCTCAGGGAAGTGTGGAATGAGGGGAAAGTCAGCAGGGAAACATGGGGACACTGAGACACTAGGGGACACTGGGAGACCTGGGGACGCTGAGACACATGAGGACGCTGTGAGACATAGGGACATTGGGATACAGTGTCCCAATGTCTATGTCCACAAGTGTCTCAGTGTCCCCATGTCTCTCAGGGTCCCCTAGTCTCCCAGTGTCTGTGTTCCCATGTCTCTCAGTGTCCCTAGTGTCTTAGTGTCTCCAAATGTCTCAGTGTCCCCAAGTCTCCCATTGCATGGTTCCCCATTTCTCTGTGTCCACATGTCTCCCAGTGTCCCCAACTGTCTCAGTGCCCCCATGTCTCCCAGTGTCCCTGGGTCTCTGTGTCCCCATGTCTCACTGTTTCCCCATGTCTCTCAGTGTCCCCTAGTATCTAGTGACACGGGGGACACTGGGAAAAATGGGGACTGGGCAACATGGGGATACTGACACTGTGATTCAGAGGGACACTGATGCCAGGCTGGCCTTCCAATTCTTTTTTGGGATGTTCGCCCTTTTGGCAGTTCTGGTCACGTGATTCGCGTCAGTGGCCCACCTTTTACCACGCCCATTGACTTCCTATTTCACTGGACACTGCTGTTAGGGGGTATGGATTTACTTGAAAGATCCTTTGAGATTCTCTCCAACACCATCTCCATCAGATACATGACGCTTGAGAGGTATGACTGTTTTAGTGTTTTTGGACAATAAGATTCTGTAATTAGGCCCCATCGTAATTGTCAGCACCAGGCCCACTGGGCTCTTAATCTGGCCTTGCCAAGAATAGAAGACAAGTGCGAGAATTCTTTGGGGCAGCAGGCTTCTGTAGGATATGGATTCCCAGCTACGCGATACTGGCAAAACCTCTGTATGCAGCTATCAAAGGTACAGAGCACGACCCCTTCTTATGGACCCAAGAACAGCAAACGGCATTTGAAGATGTGAAGAAGGCTTTGATGAGTGCCCCAGCATTAGGTCTACCTGATCACACACGACCATTCTACTTATATGTACATGAGCAAAGAAGAATGGCTGTGGGAGTATTGACACAGTACTTGGGATCATGGCAAAGACCTGTTGCCTACATGTCTAAGCAATTGGATGCAGTGGCCAGCGGACTTCCACCTTGTCTAAGAGCCGTAGCTGCAGCTGCCCTGCTAGTAGCTGAAGCTGATAAACTCACTCTGGGTCAAGAACTTTATGTACGAGTCCCACATGCAGTACAGACGTTGTTGGATTACAAAGGAAATCATTGGTTTAGTAATAGCCGTATGACCAAGTATCAAGCAATGTTGTGTGAAAACCCAAGAGTGCATTTAGAGACTGTAAACACCTTAAATCCAGCTACCCTTTTGCCACAACCTACTGAAAGTCAACATGATTGTTTGGAAGTAATGGATGAAGTATTCTCAAGTAGACCAGATCTTCGTGATTTTCCCATCCAGAACCCCGATGTTCAATATTATACCGACGGCAGTAGTTATGTGAAAGAAGGGATCCGCTATGCAGGATATGCAGTGACAACAATAGACAAGGTGATAGAAGCTCGGCCACTGGCGAAAGGAACATCAGCACAAAAGGCAGAATTGATAGCACTGACACGAGCGTTACAATTGGCTGAAGGTTTAAGAGTGAACATCTACACGGACTCCAAATATGCGTTTTTAACCACTCATGCCCACGGAGCTTTGTATAAAGAAAGAGGACTACTGAATTCAGAAGGCAAAGAAATAAAATACGCAGCTGAAATCCTACAACTATTGGAAGCAGTGTGGGAGCCGAAAGAAGTCGGTATCAAACATTGTCGAGCGCATCTGAGAGGAGATGGTGATGTAACCAAAGGAAATCGGATGGCAGATAGTGCAGCTAAGCGTGCTGCTGAATCAGGAAGACAGGAATATGTGGGGCATATAGCTGCTCTTATACCAACTCCACTGTCCCAATGGACTCCAGTTTATACAGCTCAAGAAGAAGAGTGGTTAAAGACTGAACCAGGAAAGTATTTGGAGAACAAGTGGTATCAGCTAGAAGATGGAAGAATAGTCATACCAGCATCACTAGCGGTAGAAATTGTCCAAAATTATCACAACGGGACACATTCTGGGAGAGACAGCACAGAAGAATCTCTCAGAAAACATTTCTACATACCAAGATTGTCCAACTTGACTCAGGCCATTGTACGAAGATGTGTAACGTGTGCTAAAAATAATGCAAGACAAGGACCAGTAAAGCCACCAGGAGTCCAGTTTATGGGGGGACTCCCCATGTCCGATTTACAAATTGACTTTACAGTGATGCCTAAGTCGGGTGGACATCGTTACCTGCTGGTAATTGTGTGCACCTATTCGGGCTGGGTAGAAGCATGTCCTACTCGTACAGAGAAAGCAGGAGAAGTTGTGAGATTCCTGCTACGAGAAATAATACCCCGATATGGACTACCCTGTTCTATAGGATCGGACAATGGTCCAGCTTTTGTTCATCAGTGCCTACAACAACTGACTCATATGCTTGGTATAAAGTGGAGGCTTCATACAGCATATAGACCCCAGAGTTCTGGTAAGGTAGAGAGAATGAATAGAACTATTAAAAATCAGTTGGCTAAAATGTGTCAGGAAACCCAACTTAAGTGGAACGTTCTCTTACCCATAGCTTTATTGCGAATCCGCAGTACCCCTACCAGAAGGATGGGCCTCTCTCCTTTTGAAATCATGTATGGGCGACCACCTCCCGTACTTGGTAACTTAAGGGGGGACTTGAGTCAGTTGGGAGAAGGAATTACCCGGCAACAGGTTGTAGAGTTGGGTAAGA
This sequence comes from Pelobates fuscus, assembly GCF_036172605.1. NCBI lineage: Eukaryota > Metazoa > Chordata > Amphibia > Anura > Pelobatidae > Pelobates > Pelobates fuscus. The sequence goes on from NC_086319.1 coordinate 78,386,274, forward strand.
CTATGGAGGAGGTACAGAAATGGGTACAAGATAGATTACCTGTGAATATTTATCCCCCTGTTCATAGTTATCATCCAGGAGATCAAGTGTGGATTAAAGAGTGGAATAATGTACCGTTAGGGCCCAAGTGGAGAGGTCCTTATGTTGTTCTTTTGTCTACCCCTACAGCGATAAAAGTAGCCGAAGTGACTCCGTGGATACATCACTCCAGGGTTAAACCAGCAGCAGTCGATTCTTGGCAAGTTACAGCAGATCCAGAGAATCCCTGCAAGATCCGGTTAAAACGCACGACTCAGTCGGAGTAACGAGGAACTATTGTGGATTACAAATTTTATTATTTTTGGGATTTGATGCGTGAGTGAGAAGGCCATAATAAAGCCTGTCCGCCCACCGACGTATAGTTTATAAGCCAGGGAAAGTCTCGAAGGGACTCCTGTGAAGACGAGCAGAACTCCATTCCCTGCAGCCCTTACATCCTGGAAGCTGAGGTGCCTTCGCACGGACGAAGACTGAGGATGACGGCGAAAGATGTGTTGATGATAATGTTTATTTATGTGTATTTTTATATTCAGGAAGGTAGAGGTACCGACACTCCTAGCTGTGAGGTATGCATTAAGACTACAAGAACAGGTAACCATATTTCCCAGACCCTAATTTGGCATTCACAATACGAGTGTAAAGGAGATGTATCGAGATGTAGATACCTAAATATAGACTATAGTGTGTGCCATTTAAGAATAGGAGAACCTAAGTGCTTCAGTCCAGAGTATCAACCCCGTACAATTTGGTTGACTCTCAGGAATGGAGATCCTCAGGGGACCCTAATTAATAAGACGGTGTTAGAATCCGTACATTCTTTGGGTGTTCTGCTATTTGATGCGTGTAAAGCGATATCAAGTGGTAGAAAGCCGTGGAATGTATGTGGGGATCTTAGATGGGAGAGGACGTATGGGTCTAATGATAAATATATTTGTCCCAGTAGTAAAAATAAATATGTGAGTCCTAGATGCCCAAATAAAGACTATAACTTTTGCCCATATTGGTCTTGTGTGGGGTGGGCAACTTGGGGACAGACAGTAGACAAAGACATGATAGTGACTAAGTTGCCTACCAGCCCATATTGTAAGTCTATGGAATGCAATCCAGTCCATATACTTATAAATAACCCCGATAAGTTCTTAGACAAGTATGGCAATTTATTTGGGTTTCAAATATACGGGACGGGTTTAGATCCTGGGACAGTATTGTTTATAGGGATAGAGACTGATACGGTATCCTCCCAAACTCATCAAGTATACCATTCCTTTTATGAAGAGATGAGCATAGATAATAAGATCCCCCATAATGCTAAAAACCTGTTCATTGACTTAGCTGAAAGTATTGCCGGTAGTCTTAATGTTACCAACTGCTATGTGTGTGGAGGTACTAACATGGGAGACCAATGGCCTTGGGAAGCAAAGGAGGTAATGTCCGGTTCTGAGGCAGTTGACCAACTAATATCTACACAAGCCGATTATCATATGAGTGTTAGAGGTAAATCTGAGTGGAGATTAAAGACCTCCATCATAGGTTATGTTTGCATAGCAAGGAAAGGAATAATGTATAATACTTCTGTAGGAGAATTAACTTGTCTAGGGCAAAAAGCTTATGATGATGATACAAAGAATACAACTTGGTGGTCGGCTTCAAATGTCTCAGAACCATCTAACCCGTTTGCTAGATACGCCAATTTAAAGGATGTGTGGTTTGATCTATCCATCACATCTACCTGGAGAGCCCCAGCAAATTTGTACTGGATCTGTGGTAAGAAAGCCTATTCGGAGTTGCCACAGGACTGGGAAGGGGCATGTGTGTTGGGTATGCTCAAACCATCCTTCTTCTTGTTACCTATTGAAACAGGTGAGACTTTAGGTGTTAAAGTGTATGATGTGAATCATAGGAAGAAAAGGGGACCCATTGAGATAGGCGCCTGGGAAGATGATGAATGGCCTCCCCAGCGTATCATAGATTATTATGGGCCAGCCACGTGGGCAGAAGATGGTACCTTTGGTTATAGAACCCCTATTTATATGCTCAACCGTATTATAAGATTACAGGCGGTGGTTGAGATTATTACTAACGAAACATCACAAGCGCTCAATCTTCTAGCAAAGCATAATACCAGGATGAGGACAGCAGTCTACCAAAATAGATTAGCCTTGGATTACCTATTGGCAGTAGAGGGAGGTGTATGTGGGAAGTTTAACCTGAGCAATTGCTGTCTTCAAATAGATGACGAAGGGCAAGCAATAGCTGAGCTTACTAGCCATATGGTTAAACTAGCGCATGTGCCTACTCAGGTATGGAAAGGGTATAATCCAAGTAGTTGGTTTGGTAGCTGGTATGAGTGGTTTGGAGGGCTTAAGGCAGTGGTAGGTGGAGTCCTACTGATTTTAATGTTGTGTCTACTCCTGCCGTGTCTTATACCCTTAGTAGTTAGGTCTGTGCAAAGCCTGATAGAAAATATAGCAGAGAGGAAGGCTGCTGCACAGATAATGGCAATTTATAAGTATAAGGCTCTAGATCAGGGAGAACCAATGCAGGAAGATGAGTGTTGAAGATTCACATCATAAGATAAGTCTGGTCTGGTTCAAGGTAACTTGCGGTGTATGCAAACTAAGGTTAAGTGATGCCTCAAGTAATTGTGAAATATCAAGAGGCATCAAAGGGGGGAATGTGGTGGAATCTCGGTAAAAATAAATTTAGTAGGCCGAGATTACCACGTGGCATGTGTACGTGCATATGCTGACGTATCGATCAGTTGGTTGCACGAGGCAAGATACGATCAGTAGTGTACGGAGCATGTGCAAGAATACAGGATGTAGTATTCCCCTCCTCCATTGTGCTGGACAAGCCATGCGGTCAAGCAGGAAGTTAATTCTTATTTGTATTGATTGGTCAAGAGAATGTGCGGGTGGAGCTTAATATGGGAGGAGTTATGTGCCTATATAAGGAGCCTGCACTATTGTCCGGGGCTCAGAACTTGTGGTATTTTGGTGACGTTAGTCCCTCTGAGTCCCGATCGGTGATCCAATAAAGAATCTCTTCCTTCCTGAAGAAACCTGTGTCCATCTCTCTGTGCTTCGCTTCCGTCAGTTTCTCCGGTATCAGTGTCCCTTTAATGTGAGGTCAATTAGAGATTAGTGCCGCTAATAATATACTAGATTGCCTGCTTACAACCAGATGAGGATGGTGATGGGCTCTCGCTTCAGTCTGGTTGCACTGGTCTGGTTAGAACAGGCTTTCTGGAGGTTGTTTGCAAATGTGCTCACAAAAATCAACGCTCAGGGTCTCGGCCTCCAGGGCTTGACTGTGAGTATACCCACAAGGCCTGCCCATTATTTATTTATTTATTATTGCCATTTATATAGCGCCAACAGATTCCGTAGCGCTTTACAATATTATGAGAGGGGGATTTAACTATAAATAGGACAATTACAAATAAACTTACAGGAACAATAGGTTGAAGAGGACCCTGCTCAAACGAGCTTACATTCTATAGGAGGTGGGGTGTAAAACACATTAGGACAGGAATTTACAATCAAATAAGGTGGGCTGCCCTTTAGGAGAGGGCAAGAGACAGGTATGTGAGGTAACGGTTAGTCTTGGAGGCCATAAGCTTTCCTAAAGAGATGGGTTTTAAGGCACTTCTTAAAAGATGCAAGACTAGGGGAGAGTCTGATGGCGGTAGGCAGGCTATTCCATAGGAAGGGAGCCGCCCGTGAGAAGTCCTGCAAGCGCGAGTTGGCCGTACGAGTGCGGACAACGGACAGCAGGTGGTCACGGGCAGAACGGAGAGACCGAGAAGGGACATACCTATGGATCTGTGAGAAGATATGAGGGGCTAGAGTTGTTCAGTGCTTTATAGGTGTGAGTTAGTACCTTGAATTGACTCCTATAGCATACAGGAAGCCAATGTAAGGACTGGCAGAGGGGTGAGGTGTGAGAGAAACGACTAGAGAGGAAAATCAATCTAGCAGCAGCATTCATTACGGACTGTAAGGGTGCAGTACGGCTATTGGGAAGACCAATCAGGAGAGGGTTACAAGCCCATAAGTCAAACCTACAAGGCCCACCCATGAGTTCGCTCACAGGAAGTGGAGTGTATGTTTGTAGGGGATGTGTTGTTGTAGCGTATGTAATATGTGTGTGTGTTTGTGTGCTTGCTCATGAAATGTAGTGTATAGGGATACCAGTTTGTGTAGGGGATGCAGTGTGTGAATCTGTGTTTGTATGTTTAAAGGGACACTCCAGGCAGCCCTTTTTACTCACCTCGTTCCAGTGCTGGGAGCCTCGTGAAGCCGCGCCCCCTATTTCGTCAAAATGAGGAAATAGGCGGGCGCGAACAGGGAGCAATCAGACACTTCCATTCGGAAGCATCATTGCTCCCTGTGTGCAACCTCGCCACTGTACACTGGAGGAGCCTGGTTGCTCGCCTGCTCCCTTTGGACTATGGCCCGGCATTTAAAACCTTTTATTTTCCCTGCAGAAAGGCTTATTCGTGTTGGTGTTTGGTAGATTCAATCTACCGAACAAAGTACCTGGGAACTGGAGTGTGCCGTCAATTGGCCGCCCAGAAGCAGCGGTTAACCGCAGCTTAATTTGACGAACACTGGGTGGCCTTTGTTCGTTTGCCGAACACGTGGCAGCGGCCATTTTAACTCCAGAACGGCCGGCGGTGTTCAGCACCCAAACTATGGAACTGGAAATGGACACTTATTTGTGCGAACACCGCTGAACTGTCAGCCTCCTTACCTCTGCATTCGGTAGTGTAACCGAATGCCTGTTCATTCGGTAGTTTAACCGTATGAACATACCATGGAGCCTATTCGTGTAGGGAAAGACTTTGGCTCCATGGCGATTGAACTGTATGTATGTGATCTAAACGCCATTCGGTAATAATGTGCGCTCAGATCTAAGCTATCTGGGGATATGTAGAATGTATGTGTTTTATTCATTATTTGCAACATTGGGTATTTTTGTGTCTTTTTACTAACATGTGCTCAATGGAGTTTTGCCTCTGTCCTGGGAGATAATTGGATTACTTCCCAATTATCTCCAGGATAGAGAGGAGGGATTGTAATGTAATTGTGGGAGTGTTTAAAGGTGTATGTCTGTGATTGGTCAATGTCCAATATGTTTCCCAGTCTTCCATCTGGTCCCCTAGGGGAGTGTCCACCAGGTGGGAGACCTGCATAAAAGTCGGGCAGGTAGCCCCAGTTCTGCTTGACCCTCAAACGAAGTGTCGTCTCGTTCTTGGGGGGAATTGGATTGTATGCTGATTGCCAGGAGTGTAAGCTGATTGTATGCTTTTCCTGTTCGGCTGTTTCCTGTTCGGGAGTTGGAGGATTCGTGTAGTTTGCGGTTCGGGAGATTGGTGCTTGCAGTAGCTGCCTGTGCATCTGAAAGGGGAATGTCGCCTTGTAGCGGAGAGGTAGTATAATCCACAGTATCTCCGCTGGATAACAGGAACAACATAGAATAATCCAAGCAAATCAGTACAGCATACAATAATCCCGGTAGCGTTGCAAGAATCCTTCCTTCCCAAGAACTAGACGACACATAGGCTGGGAGTCAAGTGAGGTCTTTATTCACAGTTCCAGTATTTATGCAAGTCCTCATGCAAGGGGTTTTATACTAAAATACATAACTTTTTATTCCTAACATTTAAACGAATGGACGTTCGGTAGATAGCTGGGGTGTGAGCGCACAGTTCGTGAAAGTACCGCTCAGATCCCAGCATAAATAACCGAACGCCGCACGAAACAAGTATTACATTCAAGTTACCTTCAAACTACCGATTGACTTTAGGGAACCACTTTACCGAAGGACCGGGGCTCCCGAACGACTTAAAAGTCCAGCGGTATTCGTGCCGTTGAGTAGCCGATTCTAGTTCCAGACGCTCATGACAAAATACAGCTGGGCTAACAAAGGATCCAAGATGGACGACCGCCGCGTGGTCGATAGCCGAACGGCAGCCACCCTGAATCCCTCTAATTACCGATTGCAACAATGTTGCATTCCTTAATGAGCGCCACACGACCTCCTGTGTGTGGTCTCCCTTCGGTAGTTTGTATGAATGCTGGCGGTTTTTCATGATGCCAGCATACGAACGCTATTGTTCGCATGGAGCCTATACAACAGACATATACTTGGTTCTTAAAGGTATATACACATCTTTATGAAAACACAATAAACAGTGGCTAATCCGCCACACGCCTAAACGGTTTTTAACCTCTTGTGTGCAAAACGGTCCGTTACACTCCCTTGTGCGCATGCGCGGCTTCACCACACATGTGCACATACTTCATAGGGCGACATTCATGCCGCCCTATGAAGTCCTGAGCGCACTACCGCGCGAGCTCAACTGAGCTGACTGACAGGTCTTTGCCCGCCCTCTCTCCTCTGCTGACAGGAAGGAGAGAAAAGGCGCGCACACAGTGCCTTCTCTCTCCTACACACGTCAGACGTATTTTAATACGTCTGACATGTACATGGCCTTTTTAGGACCATACATGATAGGAAGTCCCTCTGGTGGCCGTCTAAGTGACGGCCACTGGAAGTATTCCTATCAATCAATGTAAACACTGTATTTTCTCTGAAAATACAGTGATTACATTATATCGCCTGCAGGGAGCTATAGATCTCACCTGAACAACATTAAGCTGTAGTTGTTCAGGTGACTATAGTGTCCCTTTAAGGTATGCAAGGTGTGTTTCTGTAAGGGGTGCATTTAGTGTGTGTAAGGGTTGCATTGTGTTTCTATGTCTGTGTAAGAGAAGCAGTGTGTGTTTCTGTGTTTAAGGGGTACATTGTGTGTTTCTGTGTGCAAGGGATGTGTTGTGTGTGTGTGTGTAATGGATGCATTGGATGTGTAGGGATGCATTGTGTGTGTGTGTGTGTGCGTAGGGATGCATTGGGTGTTTATGTGCGTGTGTGTCTGTGTGTGTAGAGATGTATTGTGTGTGTGTGTGTGTGTGTGTGTGTGTGTAGTGTGAAAGAGAAAGGGGTTAGAATAGGGTTGGAGTCTTGCCGGGGCTGAGAAGGGAACAGCTATTTTTATTTTTATTATATTTATTTTGTTAATATAATTTTTTCTCAAGGTTTGTGTCTTTCAACCCCTTTAGTGTATCTCTTAAAAGCCCCTCGTGTGTCTCTTATCCCCAGTGGCATCTCTAGGATTAATTTTTAGGGGGGGCACATGGTGAGCCAGGGACAAAAGTAGGGGGGCACATTTAACCCCGCCCTCGCTACAGTTTGACCCCGCCCCTGACACAATGTTTTTTTTTAATAATCCCAGGTGGAGTATTCATTATTTTCCACCAGGGATTATTAAAAAAAACAAACACATTTCCCTTGATACAGTGCCATAGTTGCCAACATTTTTAAAAAATTTCCAAGGACATTTTGCAGCACAGCTATCAATTACTACCTTGAAAGTTTACCACACCCACTGCTGCAAAACACGGCCCACTATGTCCAACCCACATAGTTAATCTCTGCCTTCTTATCACTGAACAGATTACATTCTACTCAATAAAGAGAGATTTACAGGAAATTGAGATGGTAATTTTAAACTTAAGGCCAAAGTAGCCGAGTTAGAAACATTCTCCCAATCAGCTGCACTATTTCAACCTAATATTTGTGGGGATATTTATGGGATAATAATAGTAAACAGTTGAGAATTGCCCACTATTTCAATTCTCAGATCCCAAAGATCGTTATCGTGTAAGTGAAATGTATTCCATATAAATAAAATCACAATTTGTTATAAAAATAGATACAATTTATTGTGACAATTTAAATAATAATAATAATAAGTAACATGCGTGATAATAATCAATGAATATTCAGTATAACATAGTATACAATACAATATGGTAATGTAAAAACATCTCCCAATGGCTAACACAGCCAATTGTCAAACAAGATTTATGACTGTACTTCTGTCAGGGTACCTGAGGTCTCTACCTCCGAAAGAGGTAGAGACTTAGCCGTTCATCCATCCGGACGGTCTGATTTCCCCCTTCCTCGCGGTCTATCCGGTCATGCAAAGCCGGCCGCGAGGGAGTGACTCCCTTTTATAGCATGACGTCCGGAAGTCGACGTCAGGACGCCAACCCGGAACGACCTGTCACTCAATTGCTTCAGGACCAATCAGGACGCCTCGGAGGCGTGTTTACTTATCTGAACAGGGCATTTAACAGTGCTTCTTTCATTAGCTCATTGCCCTGTCGTGGTTCTAGCTTGTTCTAGTCACTCAGTGCTCGTGTATTCTAGTTATCCCTTTTGGTTTTGACCCGGCTTGTTTGCTCTACTCTGCTTATCTCTGTTACCCTTGATTCGGCTTGTCTCTCGCTTACCTGTCTTCTGTTACCCTCGACCTCGGCTTGTCTTTGACCATTCTCTACTGTACTACTTACGTTAGTCCGGCCATTCTAAGGTCCGGTATACGTATCTGGCTACTGTTTGTACTCTGCGTGTTGGATCCCTGTCCCGATCCTGACAACTTCACAGAGACACTTTCTTTCACACAGCTTGCAGCATAAGGCCATAAAAACTTTAGCTGACAGTTCGAATAACCCTTTCAATACTGGTTAGATCTCCTAGGTAATTAAGATCTATTCTCATGTAATTTTAAATAAAATAACATTTAAACCAGCTCATTAGTCATTTCCTGGAACCATCTAATAAGAGTAATCTACCATGTTCTATAAGCAGAATTTTAACTTGCCTAAATAGATATTTTATCTTATTTTAGGGCAAATCAATACACCTGGATAAATATCACGATATGCCAACATGTGATATGTCACAAAAATACATAATTATTATTTTCTATCTGCAGAATAGAATGCTTAATTATATATTCTTTAGTAACTAAGATTTCTAAATATCGAAATCTGATCGTGATTTATCCAGTCATCTATCATGCTATTAGAAAATTTTAATTAATTTAGATTAATTAAATGAAACCAGTATAATTACCAGTTGAGTAGATATTTTCATCAGATTAGTAGGTAGTCTCAGGAACTGAATGGATGTGTGATTGATGTGTAAGAAATTCTGAGTGCCCTGGAGTGGATATCTGTCATGGGTTTCTCTGCATTGCCCCCGACTGCTCACCTCTTTGCTTCTTTGCTTCCTTTGCATACCTCCTTCTTCCCTTTGTCTTAACTTTTAAAGGGAAAAATTCGCTGTTCGTCACTAGGTGATAGACCAATAGAAAACTGGAGGTGTGGTTACCTTCCAGATAGCAATTTAAGTATTTGGTCTATAGAGGGCAGTCTCGTCCCACTAAACATTCCTATCCAGGAAAGAGTTACTGCTGAGCCCATATACACACACACACACACACACACAGCCTGCTGAGTCCACAAACACACAGACTGTTGAGTCCACACACACACACACACACACACACACAGACTGCTGAGTTCATACACACACACACAGACTGTTGAGTTCATACACACACACACACAGACTGCTGAGTTCATACACACACACACACAGACTGCTGAGTTCATACACACACACAGACTGCTGAGTTCATACACACACACAGACTGCTGAGTTCATACACACACAGACTGCTGAGTCCATACACACACACAGACTGCTGAGTTCATACACACACAGACTGCTGAGTCCATACACACACACACATGCTGCTGAGTCCATACACACACACTACTGAGTCCATACACACACACACTGCTGAGTCCATACACACACACTGCTGAGTCCATACACACACACACACACACTGCTGAGTCCATACACACACACTGCTGAGTCCATACACACACACACACACTGCTGAGTCCATACACGTACACACACACACACATACGGCTGAGTCTATACACACACACACACACACACACACACTGCTGAGTCCATACACACACAGATTGCTGAGTCCATACACACACAGATTGCTGAGTCCATACACACACACACAGACTGCTGAGTACACACACACACACACACACAGACTGCAGAGTCCATACACACACACAGACTGCTGAGTCCATACACACACACAGACTGCTGAGTCCATACACACACACAGACTGCTGAGTCCATACACACACACACACACACACACAGACTGCTGAGTCCATACACACGCACACACAGACTGCAGAGTCCATACACACGCACACACAGACTGCAGAGTCCATACACACGCACACACAGACTGCAGAGTCCATACACACACACAGACTGCTGAGTCCATACACACACACAGACTGCTGAGTCCATACACACACACACACACACACACACACAGACTGCTGAGTCCATACACACGCGCACACAGACTGCTGAGTCCATACACATGCACACACAGACTGCAGAGTCCATACACACACACAGACTGCTGAGTCCATACACACACACACACACACACACACACACAGACTGCTGAGTCCATACACACGCACACACAGACTGCAGAGTCCACACACACACACACACAGACTGCAGAGTCCATACACACACACAGACTGCTGAGTCCATACACACACACAGACTGCAGAGTCCATACACACACACAGACTGCTGAGTCCATACACACACACACACACACACACACACACAGACTGCTGAGTCCATACACACGCACACACAGACTGCAGAGTCCACACACACACACACACAGACTGCAGAGTCCATACACACACACAGACTGCTGAGTCCATACACACACACACACACACAGACTGCTGAGTCCATACACACGCACAGACTGCTGAGTCCATACACACGCACACACAGACTGCAGAGTCCATACACACACACAGACTGCTGAGTCCATACACACGCACACACAGACTGCTGAGTCCATACACATGCACACACAGACTGCTGAGTCCATACACACGCACACACAGACTGCAGAGTCCATACACACAGACTGCAGAGTCCATACACACAGACTGCAGAGTCCATACACACAGACTGCAGAGTCCATACACACACACACACACACACACTGCTGAGTCCACACACACACACACACTGCTGAGTCCACACACACACACACACACACACAGACTGCTGAGTCCACACACACACACACACACACACACACACACACAGACTGCTGAGTCCACACACACACACAGAGACTGCAGAGTCCATACACACACACAGAGACTGCAGAGTCCATACACACACACAGAGACTGCAGAGTCCATACACACACACAGAGACTGCAGAGTCCATACAACACACACAGAGACTGCAGAGTCCATACAACACACACAGAGACTGCAGAGTCCATACAACACACACAGAGACTGCAGAGTCCATACAACACACACACAGACTGCTGAGTCTATACACACACACACAGAGACTGCTGAGTCTATACACACACACAGAGACTGCTGAGTCTATACACACACAGAGACTGCTGAGTCTATACACACACAGAGACTGCTGAGTCTATACACACACAGAGACTGCTGAGTCTATACACACACAGAGACTGCTGAGTCCATATACACACACACACACACACACAGAAACACAGACTGCTGAGTCCATATGTACACACACACACAGACTGCTGAGTCCACACACACACACAGAGACTGCAGAGTCCATACACACACACTGCTGAGTCCATATACACACACACAGAAACACAGACTGCTGAGTCCATATATACACACACACACAGACTGCTGAGTCCATGTACACAGACACACAGACTGCTGAGTCCATACACACACAGCCTGCTGAGTCCACACACACACAGACTGTTGAGTCATTACACACACACACACACCTACAGACTGCCGAGTCCATACACACACACAGACTGCTGAGTCCACACACACACACACACACACACAGACTGCTGAGTTCATACACACACAGACTGCAGATTCCATACACACACAGACACACATGCTGCTGAGTCCACACACAGACTGCTGAGTCCATACACACACACAGACACAAAGACTTCTGAGTCCATACAAACACATATACTGCTGAGTCCACACGCACACACTGCTGAGTCTATATACACTGTGATCCTTGTCTGCAGGTAGCACGGTCCTCTAGGGTAAACAACAGACACAGTCCTTTTAATTGCATATACTCCAGGCACTTTATTTGTAAATCCACACAGGAGACAGCAGTAAATGAAAACATAAATATAACACAAATCCCTATAAACAAAAACCTAGCTCGTCTGAGCACTAACTAATATTAGGTTCCCTATCTCTCAGGGGTTAAACTAGAACAAAAATTATTAGTTTCACTTTGTCCGCTCTCAGCACTCCAGTATTTAGCCAGCCTACTGCTTCCAGCCTTTCAGAGAGAAACAAAACATTCTCCCCTTACCTGCCTAGCAGGGAGGGGTTTATTCCCACTGCTGCAGCTGATTACCTGCAGCTTAGCAGTAGGTTGGATACAGTCCAAAACCCTGGCCTGGATCTATGTCTTCCAAGAAAGCCGCTAAACTGCGGAGTGGAGCACTGGCCCACCCTGCTCTCCAAATGCTCCACCCCAGGGGCCCATAACTAAATTTTCATTTTGGTTATATAAACAGAAACATACACTCCCCCTGGGGTTAAAAATCATATGCCTCTCTGAACAATTCTGTCGAACAATTCTCCCTCACAGACCACCCCATTCACCTATTCATAACACACACACAGAAACACAGACTGAGTCCATACATACACACACACAGACTGCTGAGTCTATATACACACACACACACACACATACTGCTGAGTCCACACACACACACAGACACAAACTGCTAAGTCCACACAGACTGCTGAGTCCATGCACACACAGACACAGAAGAAATAAAAGCTAGGTTAGCGCTAATAATACAATGGGTAGGCAGCGGCCTCACAGAGGGTAACCCTCTAACCCTCTTAGATAAGAATGTGCAACAAAAGAAAGAAAGGATGCGCCAAAATTTAAAACAAAGAAAATAAATAAAACTAGTCCCAATATATATCAGAGGATAGAATATCTGTTCCACAAGTTCCACTGGTAGGGTATTTTCTCTGTCTGTGATGCTTCAAATCGTCTCGTTATATGGAAAACACAAGAGAGAGGACCAATCGTGCAGAGTGTATAAAATAGGTAGTGGTAGAATAATAAGATATATTACACTCACATTTACATGAGCTATGACCAGCTCAGGGGTAACAGGTATTCAGCAGAATGATCCCTGCTTGTAGGATATTTTGAATGCTTGTCCTCTGGAGTGTGATGGTGTCCAACTCTCAGGAAGAAGGGAAAATAGGAACAACAAATAGTGCTCTCTGATAGTATGATGAAATATAAATACCGTATATACTCGAGTATAAGCCGAGTTTTTCAGCACATTTTTTGTGCTGAAAAACCGGAACTCGGCTTATACTCGAGTCAGAGTCTGTATTATGGCAATTTGCATTGCCATAATACAGACTGAGGGAGAGGGGGCTGGCAGAGATCTTACTTACCCGTCCTGCAGCTCCTGTCAGCTCTCTCCTCCTCCGCCGGTCCGTTCAGCACCTCGGTCAGCTCCCAGTGTAAGTCTCGCGAGAGCCGCGGCTCTCGCGAGATTTACACTGTGAGCTGACAGAAGAGCTGAACGGACCGGCGGAGGAGGAGAGAGCTGACAGGAGCTGCAGGACGGGTAAGTAAGATCTCTGCCAGCCCCCTCTCCCCCCCCCCCACTGAACTGCCAATGCTGGACCACTAGGGAAGGAGCCCCCCTCCCTGCCATGTATCAAGCAGGGAGGGGGGACGAAAAAAATTAATAATTAAATAAAAAATAATAAGGAAAATAATATTAAAATAATACAAAATAATAATAAATAAAATAATAAAATTGCCCACCCCCCCACCACTGCAACACACACACACACACACACACTGCACACACACACACACACACACTGCATTCATACACACACACACACAGCATTCATACACACACACACACTGCATTCATACACACACACACTGCATTCATACACACACACACTGCATTCATACACACACACTGCACACATACACACACACTGCACACATACACTGCACTCATACACACACTGCATTCATATACACACACACACACACTGCATTCATACACACACACACACACTGCACACATACACACACACACACTGCACACATACACACACTGCACACATACACACACTGCACACATACACACACTGCACACATACACACACTGCACACATACACACACTGCACACATACACACACACACGCTGCACACATACACACGCTGCACTCATACACACGCTGCACTCATACACACGCTGCACTCATACACACGCTGCACTCATACACACGCTGCATTCATACACACACGCTGCATTCATACACACACGCTGCATTCATACACACACGCTGCATTCATACACACACGCTGCATTCATACACACACGCTGCACTCATACACACACTGCATTCATACACACACTGCACTCATACACACACTGCATTCATTATACACACACTGCATTCATTATACACACACTGTAAATAAATATTCAATTAATATATTTTTTTTAGGATCTAATTTTATTTAGAAATTTACCAGTAGCTGCTGCATTTCCCACCCTAGTCTTATACTCGAGTCAATAAGTTTTCCCAGTTTTTTGGGGTAAAATTAGGGGCCTCGGCTTATATTCGGGTCGGCTTATACTCGAGTATATACGGTAAATAAAAAATGAGATATACTCACAAAAGGAGTGCAGGCCTCACTGCACTTTGAATAAAGCGTGGGCGGTATAATCCCCACCTCAGGATATATAAAATGCCAGGAAAGAAAATAATAAAACTGTGTAAAAAATAATAAAATAAAAATATATGAACACTGCATACATCTCAGCATTCCTACGCCAACACTGCACACAAATACATATGTATTTGTGTATATATCTGTGTCAGTGTGTGTATCTCTGTGTGTGGATGTGCCAGTGTCTTTATCTCTGTGTGTGCGCACGTGTATTTATGTATGTGGCTGTGTGTGTATATGCCAGTCTTTGTCAGTGTGTGCATGTGTCCAGATGTTTGCATGTATCAGTGTGCTAATGTGTATGTATATATGTGAATGTATATCATTCATCAAGGCAATCAAACAACATGCAACCACACCCCTGCAAACATTACATACAAACACACCCCTGAATTCAAACTCGAAAAGTATATAGAAACACATCCCTACACTTAAACACCAATACTACACCCTACATGCACACACATACTGTATACAACAAAATGCTCACATTCAAATGCACAAACACTGCTCACAAATACAGCCCTGCAAGAATGGTCAAATGGTAGATCCCCAGCTGGCATAGCATCGTGGGAATTGTACAACAGATGAGGATCTATCTTTTCTCTGCTCTTGCGCTAGAGGGGAGGCTCATAACAATGTCTTGCACCAGGGCCCTGTCTACATTAGTTCTGCCACTGTGTTGGGGTGGAGGGCGTGATTGCATGCCAGAGAGTGAAAGTTTCGGGGGAGGGCGAGGGATGGCAGGATCCAGGGGGCCCAAACAAATGCTTGCCCAGGGTCCAATCAATGTTAAAGACGGCCCTGCCAAGCGCCACTCCAGGGCCACAATGGCAAGCCACGTCGATACCCAGAAAATGTTCCCACAGACCTGGGCCGGAGTGGGATCGGGACCCAGAAACCCACGCCACTCGGGCATTAGTGAAGGCTCCCACGCACATGATATCTCTGGCGATCCACCTAAAGACCTGCATGCCAGCAACACCTTCCACGCATTTGGCATAGGATTACAACCGGGAAGCCAGCAGCATGGACGCTACTACGCACCTCGACCACGGAGCTCCAGACGCCCACAGCAGGGGCAAAAACCCCCAGAGGCGATCTCCTTAAGCAGCCTGGCACACAAAACTGCCAACCCATGGAGGTCACAATCTTCACTGGCTCGATGCCGCACATGGAAAATGCAAGTAGGGAGAGCAGAGCCCGGCACCAAGCCGCCTCATCAGGTCTGGACTTTAAGGGGCATAGGCTGAATGTCCTGAGCAGAACTATTCCAATCTTATAGTATGCATTAATCCCTTCAAGAGAGTTTAAACCTATCTGTGCCTTTGCTGTCTGCAACCTATGCTCCGTAACGTACATGTCTATCCTAAGTTTTGCATTGTTTTTTTTTTTTTTCTATTTTACGTTGATGATTGTTATCATGCAGCTAGGCACTTACAGCACAACTACTTACCATGAGAATAACTATGTAAAAGAAATGTAATCTCTTTTTCTAGCCATAGCATTAAATGATAAACTGCTATTAGAACGAATTACTATATGCCAGGCAAACTTCAGTGACACAAAGTGTAATCCTGAGCACACCTGTGCTCCAATTGTTAAAAATGTCTGTATGTTTAAGTTGGCAGTAACTAGCATGAATGTTTAGCATTCACTTGTTCACATAGCCTGACCCTAACAGCAGAACATAATCAACATGTCTATACTATTTTCTCCACATGCCTACACCTGCTCTGTTCAATGTATAGACATAAAAACTTAGCTTGTAAAGTGTTAAATGTTTATTTTACTACGCATCGTTTTTTAATCCTGCAGCAAACACTCAAACGCAGAAGAGTGTCAAATTGCCACGACTTCATCAATGTTCTGTACTAGTCTGTTTACGTAGCCACCATTGAATATATACATAATCTGTGCAGCCTATAGCCTAGCCTACACATGGACCAAGCCTTGTTAAAGTACAACCATACCATATGACCAACTGTAATAATATAATCTCAAGTTAAACCGTTTTAGACAGCATGTATAGCCTGACTTACTTTTATTTTATTTTGCTAAGCCTGTCTATGCTTATTAATATTATAAAAATGTGCCTATATTACGAATGCCATGACATGTAATGCCAATGTTTACCTATTCTACTGGATGTCGCTGGTGTGGCGCATTCTGGCTATTTGTTTATTCTGTGCACACCCAAAATAAAGAATAAAAAAAAAAAAAAGGGTCTTTACACCCTGTTCCAAATTATTATGCAAATGATATTTTTCTCATTTACCTAAATTGATGTAAATAACAGTCAGCATAATTCTCATGTTATCAACTATTAAGAGTACAATTCAAATTTTATTGAACAAACCTCCTAATGATGACAGTATTTTTTTAAACATAAAAAACTTACAATGCACTGTTCCAAATTATTATGCACAGTAAGTTTCAAAACACTTTATAGATTGTAAAGAACTGAAAATTGTAATTTGTTGTGTTTGCAGCATATTTACTGAAATCAAAAGCTATTTCAATCAAACTTATAACAACATTTTAACTTTTTAATTTAACAGGTCACGTCACATTTTAACATAGGACCCCTTATTTGATAGCAGCTTCACAAGTCTTGCATCCATTGAACTTGTGAGTTTTTGGACAGTTTCTGCTTGAATTTGTTTGCAAGATGTCAGAATAGCCTCCCAGAGCTGCTGTTTGGATGTAAACTGCCTCCCACCCTCATAGAGCTGTTGCTTGAGGATGCTCCAAAGGTTCTCAATAGGATTGAGGTCAGGGGAGGATGGAGGCCACACCATGACTTTCTCTCCTTTTACCCCCATAGCAGCCATTGATGCAGAGGGATTCTTTGCAGCATGAGATGGTGCATTGTCATGCATGAAGATGATTTTATTACGGAAAGCATAGTTCTTCCTTCTGTACCAGGGAAGAAAGTGGTCAGTCAGAAACTCCACATACTTTGCAGAGGTCATCTCTACACCTTCGGGGACCCTAAAGGGGCCGACCAGCTTTCTTCCCATGATTCCGGTCCAAAACATGACTCCACCACCGCCTTGCTGATGTCGCAGCCTTGTTGGAACAGGGTGGCCGTCCACCAACCATCCACTACTCCATCCATCTGGACCATCCAGGGTTGCACGGCCCTCATCAGTGAACAGGACTGTTTGAAAATTAGTCTTTGTGTATTTTTCTGCCCAATGCAGCCGTTTCTACTTGTGAGCATTGGTTAGTGGTGACCAAATAGAAGGTTTCTGCACAGTTGGAAGACTCTGGAAGACTCTACACCTTGATGTCCGTGGGACTCCAGAGGCATCAGCAGCTTCAAATATCTGTTTGCTGCTATGTAATGGTATTTTAGCAGCTGCTCTCTTGGTCTGATACATGGATCTGGCAGAAATCTTCATCAATGTGCCTTTATCTGCACAAACCCGTCTGTGCTCTGAATCAGCCACAAATCTCTTAATAGTGCGATGATCACGCTTAAGTTTTCGTGAAATATCTAATGTTTTCATACCTCGTCCAAGGCATTGAACTATTTCACTATTTTCGGCAGCAGAGAGATCCTTTTTCTTCCCCATATTGCATGAAAATGGTGCTGTGCTTAATAATGTGGAACACCCTCCTTTAGTAGTGTTTCCTTAAATTTGGCTCACCTGGCAATCTAATTATCACAAGTGTCTGAGATTATTTTCAGTGATCAAAAGAGCCCTGAGACACAATGCCATCCATGAATTAAACTGAAAAACTAAATATTTAATCTTTGTGACACTTAAATAGAATTTGCATAATAATTTGGAATAGGGTGTATTGTAAACTTGAGAAATGCGTATTTGATCATCATGAGGTTCAGTTTTTTGGGTATAACTTTTCTGCCTCTGGTTTCGAAATGGATCCTCGCAAACTAGAGGCCTTTCTACAATGGCCATTACCCAGAGGGTTAAAATCCATACAGAGGTTTATTGGTTTCTCTAACTATTACAGGAGATTCATCAAAGGTTTCTCTTCAGAAATAGCCCCCATCACCAATATGACATGAAAGGGAGCTATTTGTACTATATGGCTTTAAGAGGCTTTTGAGCTTCTTAAACAAATGTTCGCATCTGCTGACATATTAAGACAGCCTGACACTAGTAAATCTTTCCTACTTGAGGTTGACGCCTCCGAAACAGGGGTCGGGGGGTGTTCTTTCTCAGAGAGAGAGTCAGGATGCCCCTTTGTATCCTTGTGGTTACTTTTCCAGAAAGATGTCTCCGACCGAGCGTAACTATGACATTGGTAATAGAGAACGGTTAGCCATCATACTAGCGCTTAAGGAATGGCGACATCTTTTGGAGGGATCCAAGGATCCCATTCTGATTATTACTGATCACAAGAACCTGGCATATATTGGAGATGCCAAACGACTGTCTCGCTTTAACTTCATTATCACCTACAGACCTGGTTCTAAGAACGTTAAAGCTGATGCCTTGTCTAGACAATTCTATGTTGAATCGGATCTAGAACAAGAGACATCCCCTATTATTTCTCCTGAGTGTATTATTGCATCCACTGTCCTTTCTTTATCGTCCCCTTTGCTCCGTGCTATCATGGTGGCTCAGCCCCAGGCACCTTGCAACAAACCTCAAGATAAATTGTTTATTCCATTACCTGACAGGAAAGTGGTGCTGAAGGTATTCCATGACAATGTGACCGCTGGGCATCCGGGTATTAATAAAACGCTATCCTTGTCAGGGTGGCGGTACGATGCCCGGGACCCAGACACTGTCCGGGCAGCGGTGCAGGACCGGGACCCAGTATGCCTGATGTTCAGAGTAGGAGTCACAGCGTGGAGGTGGATTAGCAGGGTCTGGTGCAGGGTAACCGCACGCCTCCTGGTGTTGAGCACCAGCGTTTGTGCAGCCACATACCAAGACCCTGAATTAGCTTCAGCGGATACCAGGAACTAGGAGCATGGAAATTAAGCAAACCTCCCAGGAGCTGAATAGGGAGGCTCTGCAGCAAGATTGTATCCAGTACTAGAAACAAGGCAAGACTAGAACAGGCACCAAACATGAAAACAAGACAGAACTAATAGAACCCAGAACCAGAGAAAGATAGTAAGCTAAACCCAGAACATATACACAAGACATGAGGAAAACATGAACATAACATGGGCATGACTGGACAGGACTGTACATGGGCTGGGTATACAAACTAAAACAAGACAAGATAACATAGGCAAAATAAGAGGAGAAATAACTAAGTACTACATGTGAAAATCATGGGGATTTAGTCACACTATATGATCATACATTGCATAAGCCCGCCAACAACGCCAATGTAACCCATATCTGGCAGGTCCTACACTGCCTAATGTATACTAAAACATCCACAGATTCAGAACACATATATAGTACTTACCTGCAAGAAAGGACAGAAGCAGTGAGCAGCTGCCTGCAGGAACACTGAAACATAATGAAAGATGGAAACATACGGGTGTGGCAAATAAAACAAACATTTAAAGGAAACCTAGAGACTGGGAATCCCAGGGACGAACTATAGGAATGAACCCAGAAATCCCAGCATAAAGAAAACCAGACATAGAATGGAAAACAAAAAATCCAAGGAAAACTAAACAAGAATAGCAAAAAGAGTACTGGATACCAGAAGCCAAGGCCAGACATATCCACAGAACAGAGCAGGATGTGACAATCCTCCATTTCCAGGTCATTTTGGTGGGAGTCACTCAGGAGGGATAATAAAGATTATGTAGAAGCCTGCTCTGTCTGTGCAGTTTCGAAGGTTCCTCATAAACTTCAATGTGGATTGTTACAGCTACTTCCTATACCCAGTATCCCATGGTCTCATTTATTGATGGATTTCATTGTTGAACTGCCTAGTTCCAATGGGTATACTACCATCCTCATGGTAGTTGACCGTTTTTCCAAAATGGCACACTTTACTCCACTTAAAAAACTGCCATCGTCTCAGGACCTGGTGCACATATTTATACCTGATATTGTCAGGCTACATGGTATTCCTCAAAATATTGTGTCTGACAGGGGTTCCCAATTTGTGTCCCGGTTCTGGAGGGCATTCAATAAACAGTTGAGCATTGAATTGTCATTTTCCTCTGCTTACCATCCCCAAACTAATGGTACGGCTGAAAGAGCTAACCAATCACTTGAGCTGTATTTACGTTGCTTCGTGAATAGTACACAGTCTTGTATGTACGTAGTGGGGAATTACGATGAAGCATAAACATAATTAAACCCCATTCAACCTCCCCCCAATAACGACAGACAACGTGGTATGGATGAACAGGCCACAGCATTTATTATAACATAAATAAATTACTGTATAACACACCCATAACTCCATATATTAAACTCTTCTTTCTGTAACGAAATTGTTAGCAACAAAACATAAATAACATATATATATAAATAACAACTCAACATACAGTGCTATACAGAGAACCCCCCGTCATTGCCAATAAAAACCTGCAGTGGCTCCTAAACACCACTGCCTCTCACCTCCCCCCCGTCATAAAAAACATATTCCAATGCCTGCCATCAGCCGACCTTATCCACGCTCGATGGGCACGAGACCTCAGGCAACCTAAAGTTAAACCTTTTGAAGCAGGGGAGGCTGAGACCTGTAAACATGAGGAACTTATTCCATCCTTAACATAACCACACTTAATTGGCAAGGACATACCCCCGACTCGCTGTGACTAACTAAACCTACTCGGGGTGGGCGGGCGGGAAGCTGTTCACTGGCCCGAATCCCAAGTGGCACTGAGGTAAGACCTCCCCCCTGCTAGCTCACATATCCCTAACCCCCACCCACACAATACACCCACTATCAAAGACCCTCCCCTGCATCTATCCCCACACTCCTACATGTGCCCTTGTCCGCTTAGCTGCGCTATCTCCCCAGGGCCTAAATGGGCTGAATTATTGCCCTGGGCTGAATTTGCAAGGAATAACGCTACCCATGACTCATCTGGGCATAGTCCGTTTTTTGTCAATACAGGTCGTAATCCTGCTGTTCTCCCTGCTGTGTTTTCTGATACGGCTATCCCTACTCTGGATGATCACCTTACCTCTATTCGTGATACCTGGACTAAGGTTCACTCCGCTCTTCAAACTGCAGCTGCTCGCTTTAAGTTTCTTGGGATAAACGGCGGAGTGCCAATCCAGTTTACCAGGTGGGTGATCGGGTTTGGTTATCCTCATGCAACATCAGGTTGAAGGTTCCCAGCATGAAATTTGCTCGGAGGTTCCTTGGTCCTTTTTGTGTGATTGGGAGAATAATTATTTCTTATTCTCTGACCTTCCAGCGTCCTTACGTATACCTAATACTTTTCATGTGTCCTTGCTCAAACCGCTTGTTAGCAATCGGTACACAAGTCCAATTGTTCCCCCTCCTCCTTTGGTTGTTTCTGGACAGGAGGAGTACAAAGTCTCCTCCATCATTGATTCCAGATTTTCTCGTGGTTCCTTACAGTATTTGGTTGATTGGAGGGGGTATGGGCCTGCTGACCGTTCTTGGGTTTCGGCTTCTGATATCCATGCTGGCCGCAAAACTTGTTCTTTTCACGCCAAGTTTCCTCTCAAACCTGGTCCTGCCCGCCCGGTGGGCGGTCTTCAGGTGGGGGGTAATGTCACGTATTCATCCGCACATAAAAATGTGGTTAATGGCATTTACTGTCCTGACAGGAAAAGTTGTGCCGAGCAACATTATCGTCCTGACAGGTCATGGCCAATCAAATCCACAGGAGAGTTTAGCTGAGCAGCAATCATGCACACCTGGTAATTGCCTTTGGGTTCAAGGCCGGTTACAACCAATCAGATCCACAGGAGGGGTATTTAGGCCCAGTTCTCCTCTTGCTCAGTGTCCTGTCGTGGTTTCATGCATATGGTTATCCGAGAGTGCGTTTCTGATCTTGATTTTCTAGTATTTGACTTTGGCTTTGTTTGGACTTCCCTGATATCTGGTATCCTTGACTTTTGGCTTTCCCTCATCTCTGTGTCCCTGACCTCGGCTAGTATTTTGACTATTCTTGGAGACATTAAGTCCGGCCATTCTAAGGTCCGGTTATACGTTATCCTTAGTCTTAGGTGTAACACAGTACTGAGTGCTGGATCAACTTGTAATCCTGACAGTCCCATAGTGATCTCCCCTACCTTGGTGCTCTCCCCTACCCCCCTGTCCCTTGGTGCACTCCCCTCCTCTCCCTTAGTGCTCTCTTCTGCCCCCTGTCTTTTAATGATCTCCCCTGCCCCACAGTGCTCTACCCTACCCCACCTGTCCCGTAGTGCTCTTCCCTACCCCCTGTCCCTTAGTGCTCTCCACTGCCCCACTGTCCCTACGTGCTCTCCCCTTACCCCCATGCCCCTTGGTGCTCCCACCCCCATCCCTTGGTGATCTCTCCTAGTGCTCTCCCCTCCTGTCCCTTAGTGTTCTCCTTCCCCGCCCCTGTCCCTTAAAGCTCTTCCATACCCCCAGTCCCTTAGTGCTCTTCCCTTCCCCCTGTCCCTTAGTGCCCCCTGACCCTTAGTGCTCTCCCCTGCACCCTAGTGGTCTGTCCTTTCCACATTCTCAGTGGTTTCTCTCCCCACCCCTCCTTTCTTAGTGGTCTTCTCCCCAGAACCCTGCTCCTTAGTGGTCTTGTAGCGGAGCAGACTGCTGTACAGGAGCTGCCTTCAGTTTGCTGAACCCAGCCGGACTGACAGGAAGTGCTCTCTCAGTGAGCACTTCCTGTCAGTCCGGCCCAGTACAGGAAACAGAAGCTTCTGTCCAGCAGTCCAATCAGCCATGCTACACTGAGTGACTGGTGGGAGGGAGTGCTGTGCGCTCACCTCCTGACAGTCACTCTAATATTGCCCCCCTGGGCCGGTGCTCCCTTAGGCGGCCACATGGACGCGCCGGCCTGACTGACAAGCCCACACGTGAGTAAATTACCCAGGACTGTCCCGGCAAAAATGGGACAGTTGGCAAGTATGCATTAAGCTAAAGTTGTTATGGTGACTATAGTTTCCCTTTAATGGTGGATAAATAAATAATCTGATTGAGAAGTAGCAGAGACTAGAGTAAAAAGAAATGGGAACAATGAGACTAGCAATAAAAAGTGCAAAATAGGGAATAAGAAGTAAAAAAGTGGAGAATTGGAGAGGGATGAAGGAAAGACTGTCGAACAAATAGGCCTCAAAGTAGGCTGGTACTCTTATCTTGGTGTGCAGAATGTGCTGAAGCATTGTGCTTAGTCTTTAGAGGCAGTTGTCTGTGTGTTCTGGAACCTGCAGCCCATCTCTGTATTAACAAGGGCACTAGTAGTATGTGAGTATACAAGCCAGTCAGCTAGGCCACTCCGTACTCGGGCATCCAGCGTGAGAGGCCTTGAGAGACAAGTGTGACTATTTGGCAGCTGAAGAGAAATGAAAAGGCGTCAAAATACTCCTAAGGACACTCAGCTTCGAAAGCCAGCAAAGCAAAAAGCGGACAATCAGCTAATCTAGCTAGAAAAAGCAGATTTCACAAGAAAGGCCAAGAGCAATGCAAAATGGCATCTGTACTGGATTACAAAACACGAGAAAACAGATAAATGTAACAGCACAGAAAGAATTACATTAAAGGGAACCTATAGTCCAATTAATAATAATTGCTAATTTGGGAATATAGGTTCCCTTCAGCCGACCGCCTTTGTGTTTAAAATAAAGCTTATGCACGTCATTTCCAGTGCGGAAAATCCTCATCTGCGGCCACCCGCTCTTCTTTCGAAAACATCAACATGCCTACAAATGTGAGACTAAGAGGAGAACATTCTGTCCTGTAAAGTATATCTTGTAGTATACAGCATGTAGTGAGAAAAAACAGTTAAAATAACCTTTATTAGAATGGGGTGAAGATAAACAAAGAACTTAACGAAAAAAGGGGGTTTAAAAAAAATATATTGGTAAGACACACTGGACTAAAAGACAGGTGTGTCAAGCCAACGTGCGGGTACTGATGCCCTATTTACGACTCTAGACAATGCAGTGCTCTTACACTATGTTGTCTGTGTCGTGATGGCAATAATGTAAACCCAAACTATCAATATGTATCCAGTAACGGAGTATGTCCGTGAATAGGGCTCCTACAGAGAGTCGTGGTAAACTCAGGTGACTGGACCGTATTGCCCGTCCGTCTTTAGCCGTGAGCAATGCTCGGCTATACAGGTAGCTTTCCAGGAGGACAAAACTACTGAGTTCACTGCTGTCGTACTAGTATCAGACAGTATCAAAGTGTGGGTCCCCAATTTGAGGTACTGGTCGGTAGTTTAACCTGGAGGGGGAGACAGACGTGGCTGGATATTGATAATGTGAGAGGGACACAGAGGGGGCCGTGATCCAGCTGAAAAAACGTCGGATCTGGATGCGGCTCCTTCAAAGTGCAACACGTATAAAATGTGATCACTATTATGGAGATGTTAGCCACCGTCGGGCAATTAGTAGTGATTCCTCAGTATATGTATAACTCTCGTTCTTAACATCAGTTGCTGGTAATCCACCTTTTCAGTGTGGGTGTCCTGGGCTGAGAAAGATGAGGCAAGAAAGGGGTAGAATTCTGATCATGAGAATGTGATCACATTTTATACGTGTTGCACTTTGAAGGAGCCGC
Source organism: Pelobates fuscus (assembly GCF_036172605.1). Classification (NCBI taxonomy): domain Eukaryota; kingdom Metazoa; phylum Chordata; class Amphibia; order Anura; family Pelobatidae; genus Pelobates; species Pelobates fuscus. Next base: position 78,411,760 of record NC_086319.1, read on the forward strand.
ATCCAGATCCGACGTTTTTTCAGCTGGATCACGGCCCCCTCTGTGTCCCTCTCACATTATCAATATCCAGCCACGTCTGTCTCCCCCTCCAGGTTAAACTACCGACCAGTACCTCAAATTGGGGACCCACACTTTGATACTGTCTGATACTAGTACGACAGCAGTGAACTCAGTAGTTTTGTCCTCCTGGAAAGCTACCTGTATAGCCGAGCATTGCTCACGGCTAAAGACGGACGGGCAATACGGTCCAGTCACCCGAGTTTACCACGACTCTCTGTAGGAGCCCTATTCACGGACATACTCCGTTACTGGATACATATTGATAGTTTGGGTTTACATTATTGCCATCACGACACAGACAACATAGTGTAAGAGCACTGCATTGTCTAGAGTCGTAAATAGGGCATCAGTACCCGCACGTTGGCTTGACACATCTGTCTTTTAGTCCAGTGTGTCTTACCAATATATTTTTTTTAAACCCCCTTTTTTCGTTAAGTTCTTTGTTTATCTTCACCCCATTCTAATAAAGGTTATTTTAACTGTTTTTTCTCACTACATGCTGTATACTACAAGATATACTTTACAGGACAGAATGTTCTCCTCTTAGTCTCTTATTTACCACTAGGGTTACCCCCTGCTCTGTCCTCTGTGATCAGTTTGGCCACCCCAATTTTCTCCATGCCTACAAATGTCTTCTAGGAGCTGCTGCGATCCAATCCAATGCACAGAGGTACACCAAATGCTGTGATCCTCCAATCACATGCTTCTATCAGCAGTTAGAATGCCACTGACTACTTCTCTAAAAATGACAGTTCTTCTATTAAGAAATAGTTCTCACAGCTCTCTGGTAGCATTTAAAACCTATATATTTTTTTTATATGTATATTTACATATGTGACTTTAAATATATCGGAAATAATGTGTCTCAAATTTACTTTGTTTGCCATGTAAACAGAACATTTTAATTAAAGCAAGCCGGCATGAACTGTGTACATGTAATCTGCTAACTAAATAAGCAACACTTCCCCAAGGGAAGAGGGTTATTAAATGACAGACAGGTGTGTTGCAACTGTCTTCTTGAGAACTATTCAGAGATTCACAGATTCTTGTTTCAGTATTGACCTGATGATATACTTCAATGGAACATATGGAACTTGGTTTGGATTGATACACAATGCATACCATGTCCCAGAGCAACACCCGGATATGTGAATTGTGCTGTTGAACAGCAGATTTGAAATAATCAGTGTCTCGAGAAGATTAGACTTCAAAGATACTTCTCTAAAGATTGGCATATGCCACTATTGAAAAAGCAACATGAACGGCATACTATAGTCACCCGGACCACTTAAACCCTTCAGGACGGAGTCAATAGTGCACGTTCTGATCAAAACAAAACTTAAACAAAAACTAGAATTTACGCTATATGTCTGTTCACCCGTAGTTCCCCTCTTTCATATTATATGCACCCACACTTATTATATATCATTTTGTTCAGGAGAAACAGGGCTTTAATTTATCATTAACTATTCATATATGGAACATAATTCATTATGAATGAAATTTAAAAAAAATGTGAGAAAATAAGATTTGTTTTAAAATTTGTATTTCCGTCTGACATTTTAGCTGTGAATGTCATAATACTGTTAGGTTTTACTGCACAAAAATGCACATATTTGTAATCAGCGATGTCTCACGAGTACAACAGTATCCCCCATTAACAGGTTTTATGGTGTTTTGGAAAGTTACAGGGTCAAATATAGAACGTTCCATTTTCAAATAGAAATTTGCCAGATTGGTAATGTTACCTTTGAGACGGTGTGGTAGCCCAGCAATGAGAATTACCCCCATAATGGCATACCATTTGAAAAAGTAGACAACCAAAGGTATTGAAAGTGGGGTATGTTTAGTCTTTTTTAGTAGCCACTTAGTCACAAACACTGGCCAAAGTTAGCGTTCATATTTGTTTTTGTGTTAAAAAAGCAAAAAACAAATATTTGGCCAGTGTTTGTGACTAAGTGGCTACTAAGAAAGACTGGACATACCCCACTTGCAATACCTTGGGTTGTCTACTTTTGCAAATGGTATGCCATCATGGGGGTAATTCTCATTCCTGGGCTACCATACGCTCTCAAAGGCAACATAACCAATCTGGCAAATTTCAATGTCAAAAAAATGAAATGCAAGCCTTATATGTGACTCTCTAACTTTCCAAAACACCATGAAACCTGTACATGGGGGGTACTGTTATTCTCGGGAGACTTCACTAAACACAAATATTAGTGTTTTAAAACAGTAAAACATATTACAACAATAATATAGTCCATAAAAGTGCCGTTCGTTTGTAAAAAATGCAAAAAACTTCACTTTTACTTAAAATATCATCGTTGTAATACAATTTACCAATTTGAAACACTAATATTTGAGTTCAGCGAAGTCTCCCGAGTAAAACAGTACCCCCCATGTACAGGTTTTATGTTGTCTTGGAGAGTTACAGGGTCAAATATAGTGCTTGCGAATTAAGTTCTCTGCACTTTCTCCCTGTGTTGTCAGGTATGTCAATCAAATTTTAATTAATCAAATCACCTAATTATGTTAAAAGATTACTTAAATATACACGTAGAATTTTAATATATATGCATTTATAGGTATTTAAATTCTACGTGTATACTAATGTAATCTTTTATGTAATTATATGTATTTATCTATATATATATATTTGCGGTTATTTGCATTTTATATATAGATAGAAATATATAGAATGTCATTCTGTGTATTTTGTTACCAATATATATATATTAATAACAAAATACAGTTAGAATGAAATTACACATGTATATATAATTTATATTAAATTTTGTTTCAATATTTTATTTATTAATTTTATTATTTTATTTATGTATTATTGTAATTATACGTATTTATATATATAATATATGTGTATATATCTATTATATATATAATATATGTATATTATATATATGTAACGTCATTCTAAGTGTATTTTAATACTAATATATGTACTTATATTAGTATTAAAATACACTATGTATGACGTTAAATATATATAATAAACATATATTTTATATATATAATATATATACATATATAATATATATATATATAAATATATTTATTTTATTTTTAAACATGTTTAATATTTTTTTACAGATCCCACCAGCAGGGGGACTGTCTGATATTTTAGACAGTCCCCCTGCTGGCAGATCCACAGCCAGCTATAGGGGGCCATGTGATCGCTCTTTGAGAGCGATCACATGGCCCCCGGGGGCCTGATTTGCCGTGGCGGGGCTGCCTGGGCTTTCAGGCAGTCCTCCCGAAGCGGAGCGCTGGTAAGGTAAGTATACCGGGCGCTCCAGGGCTCAAAGCCGTTACGGCATTCTATGCCGTCACAACGGCTTTAAAGCCCACTTAAAGCGCGACGGCATAGAACGGCGTAACGGCGTTAAGGGGTTAATCTCAAAGTGTTTTTAGAAGCTGCAATGTTTACATAACAGGGTTACGTCCAGCTCTAGAGGCTGTCATATATTCATACACTTTTTGTCCTGCCCAATCCCATTAATGCTTTGATGTGACTTTAAATATACCTGAAATAATGTGTCTCAAATTTACTTTGTTTGCCATGTAAACAGAACATTTTAATTAAAGCAAGCCGGCATGCACTGCGTACATGTAATCTGCTAACTAAATAAGCAACACTTGCCCAAGGGAAGAGGGTTATTAAATGACAGACAGGTGTGTTGCAACTGTCTTCTTGAGAACTATTCAGAGATTCACAGATTCTTGTTTCAGTATTGACCTGATGATATACTTCAATGGAACATATGGAACTTGGTTTGGATTGATACACAATGCATACCATGTCCCAGAGCAACACCCGGATATGTGAATTGTGCTGTTGAACAGCAGATTTGAAATAATCAGTGAATACATACAATAGATGGTAAATCACACTTCTGGATATGTCTGTAAAAAATATATATAACACGCACAATAGTGTAATACAGTTTGTGTAACTGAACAGTGCAGAATTCTCAAATGAGGTACTCACAAACGTGGAGCCACACGCCATTGGCTCCACGTTTGTGAGTACCTCATTTAAGAATTCTGCACTGTTCAGTTACACAAACTGTATTACACAAACTGTATTACACTATTGTGCGTGTTATATATATTTTTTACAGACATATCCAGAAGTGTGATTTACCATCTATTGTATGTATTCATTTATGTTATATTGAGTGGTGTGAGGGGTTTCCCACTCAGGTGGTTTGTAGCACTCCAGCTACCACACTTGTTTGCATTGTTTATACTGTATAAGAGCCACACGCCATTGGCTCCACGTTTGTGAGTACCTCATTTGAGAATTCTGCACTGTTCAGTTACACAAACTGTATTACACTATTGTGCGTGTTATATATATTTTTACAGACATATCCAGAAGTGTGATTTACCATCTATTGTATGTATTCATTTATGTTATATTGAGTGGTGTGAGGGGTTTCCCACTCAGGTGGTTTGTAGCACTCCAGCTACCACACTTGTTTGCATTGTTTATACTGTATACACTCTTTACTTTCATTGAAATAATCAGTGTCTCGAGAAGATTAGACTTCAAAGATACTTCTCTAAAGATTGGCATATGCCACTATTGAAAAAGCAACATGAACGGCATACTATAGTCACCCGGACCACTTACCGTATATACTCGAGTATAAACCGACCCGAATATAAGCCGAGGCCCCTAATTTTACCTAAAAAAACTGGGAAAACTTATTGACTCGAGTATAAGACTAGGGTGAGAAATGCAGCAGCTACTGGTAAATTTCTAAATAAAATTAGATCCTAAAAAATATATATTAATTGAATATTTATTTACAGTGTGTGTATAATGAATGCAGTGTGTGTGTATATAAATGCAGTGTGAGTGTATGAATGCAGTGTGTGTATGAGTGCAGCGTGTGTGTATGAGTGCAGTGTGTGTATGAATGCAGTGTGTGTGTATGAATGCAGTGTGTGTATGAGTGCAGTGTGTGTATGAGTGCAGTGTGTGTGTGTATGAATGCAGTGTGTGTGTACGAGTGCAGTGTGTGTGTATGAATGCAGTGTGTGTGTATGAATGCAGTGTGTGTGTATGAATGCAGTGTGTATGAATGCAGTGTGTGTATGAATGCAGTGTGTGTATGAATGCAGTGTGTGTGTATGAGTGCAGTGTGTGTGTATGAATGCAGTGTGTGTGTATGAGTGCAGTGTGTGTGTGTATGAGTGCAGTGTGTGTGTATGAATGCAGTGTGTGTGTATGAGTGCAGTGTGTGTATGAATGCAGTGTGTGTGTATGAGTGCAGTGTGTGTACGAGTGCAGTGTGTGTACGAGTGCAGTGCGTGTGTATGAGTGCAGTGTGTGTGTATGTGTGCAGTGTGTGTGTGTGTGTGTGTGTTGCAGAGCCTTGGTGGGGGGTGGGCAATTTTTTGTAATTTTTTTTATTATTTTAATTTTTTTATTATTATTTATTGTATTTTTTTATTTAATTTCATTATTATTATTTTTTTATTATTATTTAATTTAATTATTATTATTAATATATATTTTTTTCGTCCCCCCCTCCCTGCTTGAAATATGGCAGGGAGGGGGGCTCTCCTTCCCTGGTGGTCCAGCATTGGCAGTTCAGTGGGGGGGGAGAGGGGTGCTGGAAGAGAGCTTACTTACCTGTCCTGCTGCTCCTGTCAGCTCCCTCCTCCTCCGCGCCGTCAGTTCAGCTCTTCTGTCAGCTCACACTCTAAGTCTCGCGAGAGCCGCGGCTCTCGCGAGACTTACACTGGGAGCTGACCGAGGTGCTGAACGGACGGCGCGGAGGAGGATGGAGCTGACAAGAGCTGCAGGAGAGGTAAGTAAACGCTCTGCCAGACCCCACAGCCCCCAGTCTGTATTATGGCAATGTAAATTGCCATAATACAGACTATTGACTCGAGTATAAGCCGAGTTGGGGTTTTTCAGCACAAAAAAATGTGCTGAAAAACTCGGCTTATACTCGAGTATATACGGTAATCTCAAAGTGTTTTTAGAAACTGCAATGTTCTAGAGGCTGTCATATATTCATACACTTTTTGTCCTGCCCAATCCCATTAATGCTTTGATACCTCTCAATATTAAAAGGTATGTGTGACAAACACTCCTTCCCATGTACGCTTGCCACGGACTCCTGGAGGAGTGTAGAAGCCAGCCTCCTGCCCACCCACAATGGTCCAGGTTTGGGACACCGTTTGGAAGTTACCCTGCCCAGCCGACACTAGTAACTTTCCCTGGGTGCCCCTGGTTCGGCACTTTCCCTTCATGCGAATAGAACCGAACGCTGGCTCTCTGGCGGCCGTTCGCATGAACCAAACCCACAAATAGTCCCAGCGATACTTAGCCACGACCGCTATGGAACTAAATTCGGCATGAGGACTTCGTGGGTTTCTGGTCACCTCAGCAGGACTTAGCAGCAAATTTTATGGAACTGTTTTCGGCATGAGGTGCAACTTGGTTCATTGTTTTGAACCACTTTGAAATCCGCCAGGAGAGCGCTTTTTGGAGGGAAGGTGCCTGAGACTAAGGGGAACAAATGATACCTAAGAGCCAGAAGAAGCACCCCGTATTGCGGCCGCAGGAGCTCCTGAAAGTTGACCGGCAAAAGCACCAAACACACTGGAACTATTTTGGGCATAGGACCACGTGTGCGGCCGGTCAGAACTTTAACACAGTGGTGTTTCCCCTACATTGCATGGATCTGAGCACTATTTAGAGAACTTGGGCTCTCAGATCAGGGCTATTTAATGATGTAATATTTATGGGGTTATTTTATGTTTTTATTATGTTTTGGGGTATTTTTATGTTTCATATTCTTATGTTTGCCTCTCTGTCCTGGGAGATAAGACAATGGAGACCCCCTGCTGGGGTCTGTGTATAAAAAGGCTGTGTTTGGGGGGCGGAGCCTGACTGCCAAGTAGAGCAGACGCATGCAGCCTGAGCTCCAGCATTAATCGACAAAAAACAGACTTTTCAGCCTACATTTTGGGCTTACTTGCTGAAACTTGAAAGCACATATACACAGGGGACTTCGGGCAAACACTATCATACTCTCCCCAAGCATTATCTTTGATGACAGCCCGACAGTCCTGTTGCAGCCTGCTGGTATCTGGACGGGGGAGAGGCGGCCGATCTCCTGGCGTTTTAGCCCCACACGCAGGCCCGCTACACTCCGACCCCCCCCCCCAGGACCGGTGGTGGATACCCCGGTCCACTTGCTGCAGAACGGGGAGCACACACAGAAGGCCAGAGGGCAGAGGTACCACACAACATGAACCTCGTAGCGCCCAAGATGGCCGCCACGATGGAAGCTCACCACATTAGCCCAGGCACTCAGTGGAAGGTCCTGTGGGAGGCCCGGTTCGATGCCATCTGCCGCACATTCTGGCAACGTATATCCCAGAGAACTGTCTTACACCCCTCTACAGCAACAAAGCTGCCAGGAGCCGCATACCTAACAACTCGCCTCTTTCCCGAGATGGGGGCTCACCCTGAGAAGCCTCCGGCCGGCAGTATCAGTACGCAGAAAGGAACCTGGAGGGTGAAATACCCCAAGACCACCCTGAGAGCACAGTGAGGCTGAATCGAAAGGGGTCGCGCTAGGGCACACCACAAAGAGCCGCAAACGCTACCCACCTTAAAAGCCATCCTGGGCCAAAGGCCAAATGGAGAACATCTCCACAGCACCGACCACACCGCCGGAAGCCCGACCGCCGCTGGTGGCGGCAGAACACCAGGGCATTCCAGGGCACCCAAACAAGGGAAGACCCGGCCTCAGAGAGCTTACGAGTCTGTGGCCCACAGGTGCTGGCCTTCACAATGGCCTGGGGTCGGAGGGCGGCCTCCCAACACCCGCATCTCTACGTCCGCCTGGGGACGCTTCAGACACAAGGAACCTCCCTGCCCTGCAGGGGCATCGGCTGAACATCGACTCAGACGCCCCCGGCAGTGAACTTCAACACTCACCTGGAACTCCAATCGGACTGTCCACGAGACTACCAACGAGTTAGACCACACGGCTATACACCCTGTTCCAAATTATCATGCAAATTCTATTGAAGTGTCACAAAGATTAAATATTTTGTTTTTCAGTTTAACTCATGGATGGCATTGTGTCTCAGGGCTCTTTTGATCACTGAAAACAATCTTGAACACCTGTGATAATTAGATTGCCAGGTGAGACCAATTTAAGGAAAAACTACTAAAGGAGGGTGTTCCACATTATTAAGCAGAGCACCATTTCATGCAATATGGGGAAGAAAAAGGATCTCTTTGCTGCCGAAAAGAGTGAAATAGTTCAATGCCTTGGACAAGGTATGAAAACATTAGATATTTCACAAAAAAATAAGCGTGATCATTGCACTATTAAGAGATTTGTGGCTGATTCAGAGCACAGATGGGTTCGTGCAGATAAAAGCACACTGAGGAAGATTTCTGCCAGATCCATGCATCGGATCAAGAGAGCAGCTGCTAAAATACCATTACATAGCAGCAAACAGATATTTGAAGTTGCTGGTGCCTCTGGAGTCCCATGGACATCAAGGTGTAGAGTCTTCCAGTGTCTTGCAACTGTGCATAAACCTTCTATTCGGCCACCACTAACCAATGCTCATAAGCAGAAATGGCTGCATTGGGCAGAAAAATACATGAAGACTAATTTTCAAACAGTCCTGTTCACTGATGAGTGCCCTGCAACCCTGGGTGGTCCAGATGCATGGAGTAGTAGATGGTCACCCTGTTCCAACAAGGCTGCGACGTCAACAAGGCGGTGGTGGAGTCATGTTTTGGGCCGGAATCATGGGAAGAAAGCTGGTCGGCCCCTTTAGGGTCCCCGAAGGTGTAAAGATGACCTCTGCAAAGTATGTGGAGTTTCTGACTGATCACTTTCTTCCCTGGTACAGAAGGAAGAACTATACTTTCCATAATAAAATAATCTTCATGCATGACAATGCACCATCTCATGCTGCAAAGAATACCTATGCATCAATGGCTGCTATGGGGGTAAAAGGAGAGAAAGTCATGGTGTGGCCTCCGTCCTCCCCTGACCTCAATCCTATTGAGAACCTTTGGAGCATCCTCAAGCAAAAGATCTATGAGGGTGGGAGGCAGTTTACATCCAAACAGCAGCTCTGGGAGGCTATTCTGACATCTTGCAAACAAATTCAAGCAGAAACTGTCCAAACTCACAATTTCAATGGATACAAGACTTGTGAAGCTGCTATCAAATAAGGGGTCCTATGTTAGAATGTAACGTGACCTGTTAAATTAAAAAGTTAAAATGTTGTTATAAGTTTGATTGAAATAGCTTTTGATTTCAGTAAATATGCTGCAAACACAACAAATGACAATTTCAAGTTCTTTACAAGCTATAAAGTGTTTTGAAACTTAATGTGCGTAATAATTTGGAACAGTGCATTGTAAGTTTTTTATGTTTAAAAAAATACTGTCATCATTAGGAGGTTTGTTCAATAAAATTTGTACTCTTAATAGTTGATAACATGAGAAATATGCTGACTGTTATTTACATCAATTATTTAGGTAAATTAGAAAAATATCATTTGCATAATAATTTGGAAGAGGCTGTACTTTATCTGCCTTTACCCTGCAACAATATAAAAGACTGGTGACTTCCATAGCTTGTATGATGGACTGCTGTGGCCTGATTCCATGCTACTTTTACTATTATGCATACCAAGCCTGACATGTAATCTTGCTGATATAGTTTCACCTGCTAAGCAACTTTGATAGCCCAGTGTATTTAGTTTTATTTTATTTTTTATAGCCTGTACGCTAGCCACATAATTTATTTATTAAGCGGGCATTACTAGTACTAGCCTAGATGATGTGTATTCTGTTATGTCTTTAGCTAGTGATGTAGAATACCTTACAAGGGGGTCAGGTCATATGCGTGCCTATCCTACTAGTTAATATGTCTATTGTTATATTGTTATAGACAACAAATTAGGTAGCAATATGCAATGTCAATCTGCCGTTGCTAAGGCCAGTAAGGTTTTGTCATGTATAAATAGGGGCATAAATTCTCGAGATTAAAATATAATTTTGCCTCTTTATAAATCGCTGGTAAGACCACACCTTGAATATGCTGTGCAATTTTGGGCACCTGTTCTAAAGAAGGATATCATGGCACTAGAAAAAGTGCAGAGACGAGCTACAAAATTGATAAAAGGAATGGAGCATTTTAGTTATGAAGAAAGGTTAAAAAAAATTAAATCTCTTCAGTTTGGAAAAACGGCGCCTTAGAGGGGATATGATAACATTATACAAATATATTCGGGGCCAGTACAAACCATTATCTGGAAATCTATTCATAAACAGGGCTATACATAGGACACAAGGTCACACATTTAGGCTTGAAGAAAGGAGATTTTATCTAAGGCAAAGAAAAGATTTTTTTACAGTAAGAGCAATAAGGATATGGAATTCATTGCCGGAAGAGGTGGTTTTGTCAGAGTCTATACAGATGTTTAAATTGCAATTGGATAAATACTTGCAAAAACATAACATACAGGGATATAATTTATAATTAGTGGGGTAATAGCTGCTTGATCCAAGGAGACATCTGACTGCTATTTTGGGGTCAAGAAGGAATTTTTTCCTAGTTTGTTGCAAAATTGGAAGCGCTTCAGACTGTTTTTTTTTGCCTTCTTTTGGATCAACAGCAAAAGCATATGTGAGGAAGGCTGAACTTGATGGACGCAAGTCTCTTTTCAGCTATGTAACTATGTAACTATGTAACACATATCACACTTGTTCAGCTTATACAGATAAGCCCAGCAGTTTTTGGTCTCTCCTAATCTGTTTCCCTCATCTAACATATGTGCACGCAGCAATGAAATAATCAACCAGAACTAGCTTGTTATAACAACCAACATATTGTAGCGACTTTAAACGAGACAAGCACGGTTAGCATGTTTACTACCTTTACCATATGTTGTCAGCTTCGCGGCGACTTCAGCCTGATTCACAAACTACTTAACTAATGCGTGTCTAAGACTTTACATAGTCTAGTATTACTCTCTAAATAATCTATCTAGACAGGCATTGCTTCTGTTTATAATATGTTTTCGTTACACAACATAAAAACTAAAATCACTATCCAGGAAATGTAATTTGTCAATGTTAACGATGTAGTAGTAACCCTATATTGTACACCACTCGTACATTTTCCTCTCTTTATTTTGTATCTCATCTCGCATGCCTTAATAAAAGAAAGATTGACAAAAAAAAGGCTGTGTTTGGATGCATTAAACCAGTTGTACTCCCAGAACTATGTGTCGTCTAGTTACTGGGAGGGCTATAATCCCTGCTTAGCACCTTGTTCCAGCTTGTGGAGCATTCGGCAGGGGGAAAGTACTTGTAAGGACTAGAGCTCCCAGGACTGTGTGCTCCAGGACGGAGAGTCTCCAGGAGGACCCCAGTCAATCCACGGCGACTGGGGCAGAAACGCTGAGGTTTTCCCCTGTTCCAGCTAGGAAGCGGTCCTTGGCGGATGTACCAAGCCGGGGTACGGGGAGCTCCGCTACAAGTAAAAAGTATGAAATTATGAACCTATTTACATTTCTTTCTTATAACCCCTTTCACGTACACCATATGTCTGTTATCCCATCCTATATACACATCCACTGTTCTGCTGCCCCTCGTTAACATCCACATCCCCCTTGCCAATTATCCCCTTCTCATCCTAACTTATCTTGCCAATTAACACTTTCTTTGCTAAGTTACATCCCCACAGCCCCCCCTCCATAGTGATCCCCACATTTCGCTGCTAAGAAGCCACACTGCAGTGCAATTAACCCAACCTCCTAAATGAGAACCCCCCACTTCCAAGTACTTTACTGCTCTCTGTCTCTAATTCACACCCCTTATCTCCTGCCAGACAGCCCTCTCTAGGACCACAGTTTACATCCACGTAAATGTTTTTCCCTCCATGGCCCTGCACACAGAGACAGAGACACTGCCACAATATATTAAAAGATAGAGATTAAGTTACTAACATATTTACACACTCATACAGACACTACATACCTTTATATGTATGAAGAAAAAAGATGGGATACAGCTGTATCATCTAAACAGAATAAATTAACAGATCATAGTGTGATATTGCCACAAATGAATAAAGTGCCATGCTGCTTAGATTGCACTCACAGAATTTGTAGATAAAAAAATTGACCTTCCCAGGGCTCAATTTATATATATATATTTGTTCACATTTCAATTTATTTTAATATTATTTATTATTGTAAAATAAATGCTTTTATACTGGACTCCTGACTTCTCTCAGTTCATGGATTGAAACATCAGTGATAGTGAGTAGGTATGTGTAGCCCCATAGTACCATCATGGGAGGCACCTATTTTTCTACATACATACCTAGTTGTTGTGGTAAGTAACTGGGAAGGTAAGCTGTCTTTTATAAGTTAACTTTTTTTTAAATATTTTCACCGAGCACTATTTGTGGTGTAAGTGTGTGAATAGTCTTTTCTTGTTGTATAGCCAGGGATCAAGTCCTGGGGAATAAAGTTTAGGAACTCACCCAAGATCCCCCCCCCCCCAAAAAAAAAATTAATAATAATATGCACTCGTATACATATGTAAACGTGTGCACACACACACTGACAGGTGCACACACATACACTCGCAGACACACACATACACACACACAGATACACTCACAGACACACACACACATGCACTCACAGACACATACTCAGACAGACACAATCACAGACACATACACACACACACTCACACTCACAGACACATGCACATACTCAGACACACACTCACACACACACACATACATTCACAGAAACAGCATACTCAGACACACACAGAAACACTCACAGACAAACACACACAGACATACATACACTCACAGACACACACATACCCTCACAGACACACACACACACATACACTCAGACACATACGCACATACTCAGACACGCACTTGCAGACACACACAGACACTCACAGACACACACGCATACACTCACAGACACGTACACATACTCAGACACACAGACATACACTCAGACACACACACACTCAGACACACACATGCACACACAGACATAAACTCATAGACACACACACATACCGAGACACACACTCACAGACACACACACACACACATACACTCACAGACACACAAATTATTATTATTTTTTAATTTAAAAATGTCCACCCAGCCTCCCTACCTGGAGAGCTGGCGTGGACCTGTCCCTGGGGTCCAGTGGGGCTTCAGTGTGGCGGGCACCTGTCTCCCTGTCAGACACGGCGAGAGAGCTGTGTTCTCCCAGCTCTGCTCCCTCTCGCCGCGCAGGCTGTCTACTGATGCTGGGAGCCGGAATATGACGTCATATTCCGGCTCCCGGCATCAGCAAACGGTGCACGAGGGAGCAGAGCTGGAAGAACACTCCTTCGCCACATCTGACCGGGAGACAGGTGCCCGCCGGGGGGTCCATCAGGTGGTCATCAAGCCTTGACAGGGGGAACATGGGGGGGGGCATTTGGGGGTGGCATTTTTTGCTGTCCCCTGAGTGCCTGCAGGAGCAACGGATTTCCTGCCATTATAAATTTGGTGGTTGTGACCAGGCCCAGATTGGCCATTGGGCAAACAGGGTATATACCCGGTGGGCCACGATGGCCATAGACCAAGGCCAGCCGGGGAGATAGCAGAATCTCCCCAGCCGGTCCATGCAGAGCCGGATCTAGCCGAGCTCCCTCACCGGCCTCAAAGATCTCCCTCACTGGCCCACATGCATTGAAACACGGCTGCCGGCTAGGGAGGGAGACAGCCAGGAGGGGAACCCGGAGGAGCTCTATCTTGCAGCTCCGCCGGGTTTCTCTTGCGATATCCGGAGCATTGCCATGGCAATGCTCCGGGTCTTGCGAGAGTGAACTCTAGCCCCACAGGCTAGAGTTCACTCACCACAAGGACCACCAGGGATGGATAGCAGCAGGGTCCCCCCTTCTAGGCTACAGGTAAGATAGGAGGGGGGTTATAATGCCTGTTTTTTTTTTTACATGAATCTTGGCATTAACCTGCCTCCCCCAACACACATTCCCTTGTAACACACACATCACCCTCACACAGCACCTCAACAAACACATACACACATAATCCTCACACAGCACCCTAACACACACAAACATCACCCTAACACACACATCACCCTCACACAGCACCCTAACACACACACACGTCACCTTCACACAGCACCCTAACACACACAGCACCCTCACTCACACACACACACAGTGCCCTAACACCCACACACACATAACCCTAGCACACACAGCACCCTAACACACAGCTCCCTAACACCCTCACACAGCAGCCTAACACACACAGCACCTTAACACACTCTGCTCCCTAACACACACAGCATCCTAACCAGGGACGGGTCTTCAGCGAGGCAAACAAGGCATCTGCCTTGGGTGGCACTTTGCAGGGGGCGGCAAAAAAAGCCGCCACCAAACGCCCAGGCAGATCCCTTGTTTGCCTCGTGTCCTGGGGGGCTCAAGAGCTGGCCGGCTGGCCACTTTTGAGCCCACCCGAGGCAGGCGGCGGGCAGCAAGGGAGCATACTCACCTGAGCTCTTCTTGCTCAGCTCCCTCCACACCGCTTTATGTAGCCAGGAGCCGGAATATGACATCACTCCGGCTCCCGGCATCACTAAGTGGCGCGCGAGGGAGCTGAGCAGGAAGATTAGAGCTCCCTCACCGCCTACTCAGTCTGTTCGCCCCCTGCCTCCAGACCAGCAACCCCACTGGACAGGAAAGTAATCCACTCCAGCTCTCCCAGGGAGTCTGGGTGGATTTAAAATAAAATTTCAAAAATAATTATTTGTGAGTGTTGGGAGAAATGTGTATGTGTCTGTAAGTGTGTATGTGTGTGTCTGTAAGTGTGTATGTGCGTGTGTATGTAAGTGAATGTGTGTGTGTGTGTGTGTTTCTGTAAGTGTGTGTGTGTCTGTGTGTGTGTGTGTCTGTATGTGTGTGTGTCTGTAAGTGTGTGTGTCTGTAAGTGTGTGTGTCTATGTGAGTGAATGTGTGTGTGTGTAGGCCAGTGAGTGTGTACATGTCTGTCAATGAGTGTATGCGTCTGTCAGTAAGTGTGCATCTGTCAGTGAGTGAGCGTCTGTCAGTCAAAGTGCGACCTTGACAGGGAGGGGAACATTTTAATTGGGGGGGGAGGTGCCCAAGCACCATCCTGCCTAGGGCAGCGCAAATCCTAAATACACCACTGAGCCTAACACAGACACATCACCCTCACACACACAGCACCCCCACTCACACACACATCACCCTAACATACACAGCACCCTCATTTACACACATTGAACCCTCACACAGCACCCTAACACACACACGCACTTCACCCTTACACAGCACCCTCACTCACACACACATCACCCTCACACAGCACCCTCACACAGCACCCTCACACAGCACCTTAACACACACATCACCCTCACACACACAGCACCCTAAAACACACAGCACCCTAACACACTCACATCACCCTCACACAGCACCCTAACACACGCAGCACCCTCACACAGCATCCTGACACACACTGCACCCTAACACACACACACCGTACCCTCACACACACACACTGCACACCCCCCACACACATACTGCACCCCCCCACACACAGCACCCTCACACACACACAAACACAGCATCCCTCACACACACAGTACCCTCACATACACACTACACACTTCACACACACACACTGCACACCTCACACAGCAGCCTCCAAACACTGCACCCCTAAACACATTATATTCCAGACAAACACTAGATCCCTTACCCAAATCTGGATCATCTACAGATATACACACACTAGATCTCTATATACACTCTGAATCCTCTACACACACATACACACTCACTAGATCTCCTATACACACTCTGGGTCCTTCAAACACACACTAGATCCCCTACACACACACACACATGCTGCACCACCTACACACACACTACATTACTGACATACACACTCTAGATCCCCTATGAACACACTAGATTCCTTGTAAGCAAACACATACTGTCTCCACAAATGGGATACGGTGAGTATCCCATTTATGGAAACCACTGAGATAAGTATCAAGCAAACACAACGCAAGCATGTTAGAACAAATACAGGGCTCTTTTCTCATGCTAGAGCTCTTCAGTAGAGCTCTGCACATGGTCTGCCCTGGAAGAGCATTGAACCACTGGGATGACAAAACACACCCTATCTGGCCCAGCCCTCTTTTCAGTGGACCGCTGTGGATAAAAAATGCCTGAGCCGAATTTTTTTCCCAGTCCAGCCTTAGTTGTGACAGACTGCCTGGCAACCCAACCTGGTGTCTCCACCAATCGCTGCTTCCTAGTAACTCCAAGTACTTCCAAGCACTCCACCAGTCACCATCAGCACTGTAGACCCTTAGTCGTCGCAGCTTGGCTGGGGTCTCGCTGTCCTGGACTAAGTCAGGGATCCAGCTTCTAGTGAGTAGACCTATCCTACTCCAGAGAGTATAACCGAAAATCTCTTACAAGTGATACAGTTTCAAGAAAAAGTATGTGAACCCTTTGGAATGATATGGATTTCTGCACAAATTGGTCATAAAATATGATCATGATCTGATCATCATCTAAGAACAACAATAGACAAACACAGTCTGCTTAAACTAATAACACACAAAGAATGAAATGTTGCCATGTTTTTATTGAACACACCATGTCATAGGCGTGCGCAGCCTATTGCATTAGGGTGTGCCCCCTAAAGCACAAACACACGCCGCATGTGTATATATAT
The DNA here is from genome assembly GCF_036172605.1 of Pelobates fuscus. NCBI lineage: Eukaryota > Metazoa > Chordata > Amphibia > Anura > Pelobatidae > Pelobates > Pelobates fuscus. Next base: position 78,428,685 of record NC_086319.1, read on the forward strand.
ATATATATATGTATATATATATATATATATATACATATACATATATACACACACATACATATACTGCTGTGTGTGTGCTGCTGGTGCGCTGTGTGTGTGAGGGTGCTGTTTGTGTGATATGTGTGTGAGGGTGCTGTTTGTGTGATATGTGTGTGTGAGGGTGCTGTTTGTGTCGTGTATTTGTGAGGGTGCTGTTATTGTGCTGTGTGTGTGTGCTGTTTGTGTGAGGGTGCTGTGTGTGTTTGTGAGGGTGCTGTTTGTGTGCTGTGTGTGTGGGTGCTGTGTATGTGAGGGTGCCGTGTGTGCGGGCTGTTTGTGTTAGGGTGCTGTATGTGTGTAGGTGCTGTGTGTTTGGAGGGATTGTGAAGGTAAGGGCAGATTAGTAAATAACCCCCCTCCCTTCTTACCTTATGTAGGCAGGGGGGATCCTTGCTGTCCAAGGGAGAGTGAACTCTAGCCTGTGGGGCTAGAGTTCACTCTCGCGATATCTGAGCATTGCCGCGGCAACGCTCAGATCTCGCGAGAGGAACCTGGCGGAGCTTCTGTCTAGAGCTCCCCGGGTCCTCTCCTGCCTCCCTCCATGCTGCTGTGGGCTGGTGAGGTAGATCTTTTATCTCCCCGCCGGCCCATGGAGGCTAAGAGCAGAGCCGGCACTCAGATAGCGTCAACTCTGCATGAGCCGACAGGGGAGATCCGGAGATCTCCCCTGCCGGCAGGGGTCAAGTCCTGGGGACTAAAGTGTGGGATCTCTCCCAAGATTCCCACCCCCCCCCCCCAAAAAAAAATATACACTTGTGTGTGTGTGTGTGTGTATATATATATATATAAATATATACATATATATATATATATATATATATATATACACGCGTACACACACACATACACACATACATTCACAGACACACATACTTACAGACACATAAACTCAGACACACACATACATTCACAGACACACACATACACACATACATTCACAGACACAAACACACACTTACAGATGCACACATATACACACACTTACAGACACATACACATTCACAGACACACATACACACACACTTACAGGCACACAGACACACACACTTACAGACACATACACATTCACAGACACACATACACACACTTACAGGCACACAGACACATACACTCAGACACATACACTCAGACACACAGACACACACTTACAGACACATACACAAACACTCTTACAGACAATCACACATACATACATTCACACTCACACACATTGACAAATTATTTTTTTTTAATTAAAAATTGTCCACCCAGCCTCCCTACCTGGAGAGCTGGCGTGGACTTGTCCCTGGGGTCCAGTGGGTCGGGCGGCTCTCTCCATGCGGCGAGGGAGCTGGGTGCTCTCTGCTCCCTCTCACCGCACGCCGTTTGCTGATAACGGGAGCCGGAATATGACGTCATATTCCGGCTCCCAGCTACAGCAGACAGCCCGCACGGCGAGAGGGAGCAGAGAGCACACAGCTCCCTCGCCGCTTGTTGTATGGAGAGAGCCGCCCGACGGGGGGGGGGGGGGGGGGAGGCGGGGGTGTCCATCACCTCTTACTCCCCCCCCCCCATGACAGGACTCACAGGCACGCCTATGCACCATGTAAACATTTACAGTGCAGGTGGAAAAAGTATGTGAACTCTTGGATTTAATAACTGGTTGAACCTCCTTTGGCAGCAATAACTTCAACCAAACGTTTCCTGTAGTTGCAGATCAGACGTGCACAACGGTCAGAAGTAATTCTTGACCATTCCTCTTTACAGAACTGTTTCAGTTCAGCAATATTCTTGGGATGTCTGGTGTGAATCGCTTTCTTGAGGTCATGCCACAGCATCTCAATCGGGTTGAGGTCAGGACTCTGACTGGGCCACTTCAGAAGGCATATTTTCTTCTGTTTAAGCCATTCAGTTGTTGATTTACCTCTATGCTTTGGGTCATTGTCCTGTTGTAACACCCATCTTCTGTTGAGCTTCAGCTGGTAGACAGATGGCCTTAAGTTCTCCTGCAAAATGTCTTGATAAACTTGGGAATTAATTTTTCCTTCGATGATAGCAATCCGTCCAGGCCCTGACGCAGCAAAGCAGCCCCAAACCATGATGCCCTTACCACCATACTTCACAGTTGGGATGAGGTTTTGATGTTGGTGTGCTGTGCCTCTTTTTCGCCACACATAGTGTTGTGTGTTTCTTCCAAACAACTCAACTTTGGTTTCATCTGTCCACAGAATATTTTGCCAGTACTGCTGTGGAACATCCAGGTGCTCTTGTGCAAACTGTAAACGTGCAGCAATGTTTTGTTTGGACAGCAGTGGCTCCCTCTGTGGTATCCTCCCATGAAATCCATTCTTGTTTAGTGTTTTATTGTAGATTTGCTAACTGGGATGTTAGCATTTGCCAGTGACTTTTGTAAGTCTTTAGCTGACACTCTAGGATTCTTCTATACCTCATTGAGCAGTCTGCGCTGTGCTGTTGCAGTCATCTTTACAGGACAGCCACTCCTAGGGAGAGTAGAAGCAGTGCTGAAATTTCTCCATTTATAGACAATTTGTCTTACCGTGGACTGATGAACAGCAAGGCTTTTGGATATACTTTTATAACCCTTTCCAGCTTTATGCAAGACAACAATTCTTAATCGTAGGTCTTCTGAGAGCTCTTTTGTGCGAGGCATCATTCACACCAGGCAATGCTTCTTGTGAAAAGCAAACCCAGAACTGGTGTGTGTTTTTTATAGGGCAGGGCAGCTGTAACCAACACCTTCAATCTCATCTCATTGATTGGACTCCAGTTGGCTGACATCTCACTCCAATTAGCTCTTAGAGTTGTCATTAGTCTAGGGGTTCACATACTTTTTCCACCTGCACTGTGAATGTTTACATGTTGCGCTGTGTGTGAATAAAAACATGGCAACATTTCATTCTTTGTGTGTTATTCGTTTAAGCAGACTGTGATTGTCTATTGTTGTGACTTAGATGATGATCAGATCACATTTTATGACCAATTTGTGCAGAAATCCATATCATTCCAAAGGGTTTACATACTTTTTCTTGCAACTGTATAGCTGTCATAGCTGTTCCCTACAATCACGAGACGAGGCTCTGTGTTGAGGGTGAAGTTGAACTGTTTAATGGCAGCCACAACTGGCCTTATATGCAAGTCCCCATGCAAGGGATTTTCCATAACATATTCCAGGTGCATTTCCCACTGGGCCTGAGAGGGGACTGTGACAAAGTAAACACTGTAATTATATTGGCTCTAAGGTCCAGGACACTCCCATACAAAACAGGATAATCCCTCCACTGTGCCTGAGAGATAATTGAGTCAGGAACTGTACTAAACTCAATTATCTCCAGGCACAGAAAACATATATTGTGCAATAACCTGAAAGCACCCCCAAACACATGTAAACCCCACAAAAGTCATATCCCCTGATAGCCCTGATCTGTTGGGGGACCAACATATCCAAAAATCACCCAGATCGGTTCAGGGATTTGGGATTTCCATGGAAGTCATAATTTTGACCGACCGTGCACATGGTTCTATGCCCAAAGCAGTTCCAGGGAAATAGGGCCAATGGTCGGTCTCTCTTTCTGGAGTACAAAAGTACATAAATCACATAAAGGGCCCATAGTCTTTTGGCAGGATGCTGGCAAGCAGGCCCCTGCAAGAACACGTGGCAGAGGCATATCTGCCAGAATGGTCTTTCGAAATGTAAATTGAAAACTGCCAATTTTGAGATTATTTTATAAAATATCAAAATAAATTAATTTAAAGTAAGTTAAAAGTTGAAGTAAGCTAAAACTTTGTCACGGTTATTTAGGGGAACATTACACACACACAGTGTGTAATCTGCTAAGAGAATTATACCACGTATTACCGGGCCTTAGAATTGACGGATTTAACGTATAGAATAGTAAGAGAGAAAGCCGAGGTAAAGAGTAGGAGAAAACAGGACAAACGAAAAACAAGCCAAAGTCAGGAACACAGAGAGTAGAGAAACGGTTAAACAAGCCAAAGTCAGTAACAAGAAATCTAAAATACAATAAAGCGCACTCTTGGGTGATCAAGAACCACAACAGGGCAACTTGCTACTGGAAGCCCTAGCTTTATATAGCCAGGGAACTAAAAATATCCTTCCATATATTGACATTGGAACTCTTACATTTTAAGTTAATTATAATATTTTACATTGTATATTTTTTTCCTATATTTGGACAATAAGGGAATATCTGCTAAGCGCTAATACTAATTTCATTTTCTTCACTAAAACTTTTGGCTTGTGTCACCTTGGAGCATTTGAAGACCCAAATTCATCCAAGACAATAGCAGTATGGACTTGGGCAAGTAACCAGTTACACTACATATCCCACATATCCCAAGTCAGCCAATAGCAGTGTGGACTTGGGCTAGTAACCACTTGGAATACAAAGCTTAATTACATTAGTGTGATTGCAGTACTGTTTTTACAAGGAAGGGTGGGACAGACAATAACAAGGACTAAGGACCACATGGGAGATTTAAGGGAATGGAATAGCAGCCACTTTGAACTGGTCTGGACATAGTGGCGGATCCAGGGGGTGGCAACGGGGAAGGAGAGGAGACCAGAGAGCTCTTACCTGCAGCTCCGCCGGGTCTCCTCTAGCGAGCACGGAGCGTTGCCGCGGTTACCATAGTGTGACGAGACCAATCTCGCCACTGTGCATTGGAGGAGCCTGGTTGCCCGCCTGCTGACTTTAGACTATGGCCCCATGTTGAAACGCTTGATTTTCCCCTGCAAAGACACGAAAGCCGGGTCATTCGGTGCTTGCCCTGTTTGAGCGGTGATACCCCAGATAGCTATGCCATGGAGCCCATTCATATAATGAAAGACTATGGGAAAGACTTTGGCTCCATGACAATTGAACTGTATGTGTGTGATCTGAGCGCCATTCAGTAATAATGTGCACTCAGATCCGAGCTATCTGGGGATATGTTGAATGTACCTGTTTTATGCAATGGCTGCACAGTTATATATTTTTATGTATCGTATTGTCTTTTGCTGCCATGTGTTCAATGGAGTTTTGCCTCTGTCCTTGGAGATAATTGGATTACTTCCAAATTATCTCCAGGTTAGAAGACTCTGTGGAACTGGTTTTGGGCAAAAAAGCCATGCTCATTTGGTCACAAAGGACTACGATCTATCTTTTGAACCACTGGACCAATTTGTATGATTTTGACGTATGTTTGTATTTGGAGTATGCTGATTCTGAAAATGTGAATGTGATGCATACTTTTAAAGTTATGAATAATGTGGAAAAACTGTATTTCTATGCCTGTCATAATTACATTACCCATTGTGTAAGGTAATTGTATCACAGGCAGAGGGGAGGATTTTGTGTGGGAGTGTCTGAGTGTATTGTACGTGTTTATTGGTTGTTTTCCAAAACCCTATGGGTGGTACTAATGTGTATATAATAACAATAAATCCACAGCTCTGGCTGTTCACTGCTTGACCCTCAACACGGAGCTTTGTCTCGTTCTTGGTGGATTTACTGTATGCTGTTACAGTTTGACTGCTAGGAGTGTAAACCTATTTGTATGGTTTTTCCTATTTGTCTGTTTACAGCATTCGTATGGTTCCGGTTCAGCTGTTTACAGCATTCATATGCTTCTCCGGTTCGGTGGATTGGTGTCTACAGTAGCTGTGCCTGTGTCTCTGGAAGGGAAGATCTACTAAACGGCTGTTAACCCCTTTTATGCCTGGGGGTGCCGTTACACATGGCAACGCTCCGTTCTCGAGGAGGTGCAGGCTAGAGTTCACTCCCCCACTAGAGCCACCAGGGATTCCACAACATCACACCAGGGATTGGAAATAATATCCTCCCTCCCAGGCAAAGGTAAGAAGGGAGGGGGGGATACTATTTATAAGTAAATAAAAAATGTGTTTTTTTGTTTTTTAATTAAAATAAATATGCTTTATATCCTCCCCTCCTTGGTCAAAGGTAAGAAGGGAGGGGAGATATAAAGCATATTTTTTTTATTTAAAAAAAAAACAACACATCTGTTTTAATCAGTCCCCTCCCCCAACTACACACACACTGCCCCACCACACACTACCCATACTGCACCCCCACACACACTGCACCCCCCCCACACACTGCCCCCACTACACCCTCATACACACACTGGCCCCATACACACAGTGTTCCCACTGCACCCCATATATACACTGCACTCCCATGCACACACCACACCACTCACACAAACACACACTGCCCCTCCTACAAACAGTGCTCCCACTGCACCCCCATACACACACTGTCCCACATACACACACACCTACAGCCCCATAGGCATGCGCACGGGGTGTGCCGGATGTGCCTGGGCACACCCTAATCCCCGCAGCACGCCTATGTATTGAGACCGGCAGAGCCGACTCATGCAGAGCCAGCGCTATCCGAGCGCCGGCTCTGCTCTAAGCCTCCCTCCCACAGCAGCATGGAGGGAGGCAGGAGAGGACCCGGGGAGCTCAACCAGCAGCTCTGCCGGGTTCCTCTCGCGAGGTCGGAGCGTTGCCATGGCAACACTCAGATCTCGCAAGAGTGAACTGGCTGCAGCATGATCCCCCCTCCCTACATAAGGTAATAAGGGAGGGGTGATATGAATTAATGTACCCCCACCTCCACCCCCCACAATCATCCACACATACAGCACCTACACACACACACACAGCACACACACAGCACCTACACACATACAGCACACACACCCACACACACAGCACACACACCCACACACACAGCACCTACACACATACAGCACACACACACACAGCACCTACACACATACAGCACCTACACTCATACAGCACACACACACACAGCACCTTCACACACACACATAGCACACACACACATACAGCACACACAGCACCTACACACATACAGCACACACATGCAGCACCTTCACACCCACACACACAGCACCTACACACATACAGCACACACACACACACAGCACCTACACACATACAGCACCTACACTCATACAGCACACACACACACAGCACCTTCACACACACACACACAGCACACACACACACGCAGCACACACACACACACACACACACACAGCACCTTCACACATACAGCACCCACACACACACACATACAGTACCCTCACACACACACACAGCACCCACAAAGCACACACACACATACAGCACCCTCACACACACACAGCACACGCACATACAGTACCCTTACACACATACAGCACACACACACACATACAGCACACGCACACACAGCACACACGCATACAGCACCCACACACACAGCACCCACACAGCACCTACACACATACAGCACCCACACACATACAGCACCCTCACACATACAGCACCCACACACATACAGCACCCTCAAAAACACAGCACCCTCACACACACATCTGTAGTGGTTATTGTGCCTGAATTGTTTCTTTAAATAATCTATGAGTGCCCCTCCTGAGATCAGGCTCTGGATTCTCCAGTGTCTGGACATGTCCCTGGAACAATGGATCAACGCCCTGCTGTGAAAACAATAAGAGAGGAGAAGGGGAAACCGTTAGGAAATAGTCCCCTCCCTTCTTACCTTTTGTAGGGAGGGGGGACTGTGCTGCTGCCATCCCTGGTGGTCCAGTGGTGAGTGAACTCTAGCCTGCTGGCTAGAACTCCCCAGGTCCTTTCCTGCCTCCCTCCCTGTCTGAGGGCCGGTGAGGCACATAGCGCGAGCCAAGGGGATTAGAGTGTGCCCAGGTACACCCTGCACACCCCGTGCACACGCCTATGCCTGTAAGTGTGGGTTAGCAGGTTAGCAGAAGGGGACTGCAGATAGAGATCTAGTTGATCCAAGACAGACATGTAAAAAAAGTTTTCCAAAAAATTGAGCTGCAGCATCCAATCAGAAAGTTAAAAAAATCTTTATTTCATACACATATAAAAACAGAGGACCCGGCTATTGAGAGCTGTCCTAACCCCTCACCAAATGTGTTTTGTGCATAGATATGGGAAAGAGCCTTGGGGGACTCTAACGGAGACCAGATAATGGTAGGAGGTGCTACCAGAAAAGAAGACACTGACATATTATTGGGAGCGATAGGATGAAAATATTGAAAGGTAGCAAAAGCAATGGGTGTGAAGAGTTTGGAGAAAGAGAGCGTGATCAACAGTGTAAAAGGCATCAGAGAGGTCTATACAAATTAGAATGGAATAGTGGTCTTTGGATGTAGCTGTGATTTGATCATGAGTTACTTTAGTCAGTCTCAGTAGAATGGAGGGGGCAGAGGGTCGAGGACAAAGCTTGAGTTGAGAAAGTGTGCCAAACAAATAAGTTGTTCCATTTTACTGTAACTGTTTGTCAAAATCCTTGTTTGAATGCTTGACAATGCACAGATGCCAAATATTTGCCGTTTTATTGATGTATCTTAAGAAAAAACTGTTAGCAACAATGATAATCTGTTTATTTGGAATGAGAACTTATGAGACACAGTAATGATGGTGAGACATATTTAAATATTTGCACATCTTAAATCAGTAACAGAAGATTACAGTAGAATAATGAACGTAAGAAGAAAACAAGATTTCTGGCACCTCTTCAAATGTTTGATGGGGCAGATATTTCCATTTCCAAATCTCCTGAGTTGATGACGGTTATGTTTCTCCATTAGTACTCCCACAATTCCCAGATTTTACTATTAACATGACGTAAAGTCATGATTTTATTAAAGACACGGAGGCGAGTATTATGCATAACTCTTTCTTTATTTCCTCAGCAGCAAAGATAGAGGAATATAAATATGTCAAAAATGAAAGAAAAAACTGTATAGGTACACAGGCAACCAATCACATAACAGAGGAAGTGACTATATAATGCCTGTGTCTCCCACAATCCCCCTCTTTCTTGGGAAAACCGAAGACCAGGTAAGATGAACTATATCCCACTTGGTTAAAACAGGAAACGGAAACAATTCCATAACTTCAAGCTAGAAAAGAGAGAGAAATATGGTAATAACCAAACCTCAAACTGTGGACTTACCAAACAAAAAACTGTTGATTATTCATAAGAAAAAACGAAATCTGAAAAATATAATAGACATAATTAATAAAAATTCTCATAAATATTACACGTAATTCACACAAGGCAGACCAAATCTCAACATACCTGAATATGCCCATCGCATCATACCCCCATACCACACACGGGGAGGGTGGGAGGGAATAATTCTCGCCTCCGTGTCTTTAATAAAGTCATGACTTTACGTCATGTTATTGTAAAATCTGGGAATTTTATTAAAGACACAGAGGCTCATATTATGCAAGCTGTGCTATCACCTGAGATGCGATGTGCTCAATAGGTCTGAAGTAGAAGTTACGGAAGGTCGACTCTCGAGACCAATCCGCTGCTCACATGATGTCCTCCAGACGACAGACGACCGCCGAAGCTTTCGAAGCCATAGCACCTCGCACAGAATGGAGCGTAAAGCTAGATGTGTCTATATCAGCCGAAGATAAAAGCCAACGCACCCAACGTGCCAGAGTCGTTGTCGAAACAGGTCGGTGTGGCGTTCTAAAAGAAATGAACAAAGGACATACATCTGGCGAGCGAAGAGGCTGCGTAGACTCCAGATAAGCTTCTAAACACTCCACCGGACAGAGAGCTGGACACCCCGGGAATCTGGGGTACACAAAAGATTTGGACGCTGACTTAGTCCTTCTGGAAATGTTAAAAGTCATACCTTCAGGAGAGAAAACAATGGCGTCCCAATCAAGGGCCCTAACGTCAGAAACCCTCTTACACGAAACCAAACAAAGTAACATCACTAACTTGGATGATAATTGCTTCAGAGTCAGTCCTTGGTTAGGGTACCAGGACGACAGGAACTGTAGCATCACGTTAACATCCCAGAAGGCAGAAAAACAAGCCTTGGGCGAGCGAGCGAGGCGAATACCCTTGAGAAGGCGACACACGAAAGGGTGCCTGCCTACGGGCGAACCATCCAAACCATTATGTCCGGCCGAAATAGCTGAACGGAAAAGGTTGATAGTGCGGTACGCCTTGCCCGAATCAAACAGGAGTGTGAGGAACTCCAAAATCAGATGGAGAGGGGCAGATACGGGATCCATTGCCCGTTCCATGCACCAACTAGACCATGAGTTCCATGAAGCACGGTAGGCTGATCTCGTACCTGGAGCCCAGGCGTTATCGAGGAGCAGGAGAGTCGTGCGCAGAACGTTCGGGACAACCCAGGATCCCCTGAAAGGAGCCACGCCATCAGAGGTAACTGATGCATGAGCACCAGTGTGTGCGAGTTCCCATCCGGATCCAGAAGGAGGTCCTGGAAGCTCGGAATCAGTCGGGGGTAGTCTATCGACAACTCCATTAAGCGTAGGAACCACGGACGGGATCTCCATAGAGGCGTGATCAGCACCAGGCAACAATTGTGACGGATCAACTTGGAGATTGCGCGAGCAATCATGTTGAATGGGGGAAAGGCATACAGGTGGCCCGGCGGCCACTCTTGGAGAAAAGCGTCCGTCGCCACCGCTGCCGGATCTGGCCTCCAACTGTAAAACTCCGGGAGTTGAGTGTTCAGACGTGAAGCGAAGAGATCCAGCTTGAACTGTCCCCAAAGTCTGTCCAGACTTCGGAATACTGAAACGTGCAAGTGCCAATCTCCCGATTCTCTTAAATGTCTGGAATTCCAATCCGCTCCCGAATTGTCCAGACCTGGGATGTTTCCGCCTGCACCGAGACGTTGTTGTAAAGGCAAAATTGCCAAGTCTTTCGCCAACAGCGCCAACATTCTGGACTTGGCTCCCCCCAGGTGATTTATGTACCGGACCGTCGACACGTTGTCCATCTTGAGGAGAACGCAGCAATTCGCTCGACCTGGGGTCAGGCTGCGGATCGCAAAGGCCCCCGTCAGAAGTTCCAGACAATCGATGTGTAAGGACTTCTCTATGTCAGACCATCTGCCTCCTGTGGAAACGTCGCCACAACGAGCACCCCAGCTGTGTAAGCTGGCATTGGACTCTATCACGATATCCGGGATTGAACCGAAGATGGCCCTTCCGTTCCAGGCCTCCATGTGAGCCAACCACCACACTAGCTCGTCTCTGGATTCCTCATCCAGCCGTATTCGGGATTCAAAAAGAATGACCCGAACGGAGGTGCGAACCCTTGAGTCGTTGGAGGGCACGGTAGTGTAGCGGGCCCGGGAATATCGCCTGAATAGAAGCTGCCAGAAGACCGATAATCCTCGCCAGCTGTCTGACAGACATATCCGGAACTCGAAGAGCCTGCCGGAGCTCTTTTTGAATGGTCCTCATCTTGGAATCCGGTAAGTACAGGAATTGTCTGATGGAATCCACCCGGAAACCCAAGAATTCTATTGATTGCGCAGGGGTCATGACCGACTTGTCCCAGTTGACCAGGAAACCCAAGTTCTGAAGAAGGTTGATCGTCCAATCCAAATGTAACAGTAGAGAGTCCCTGGATTGGGACATGATTAAAATGTCGTCCAGGCAAATAACCAGTCATACCCCACGGATGTCACCACTGGCTTCATGAGCTTGGTGAAGCACCAAGGAGCCGAGGAGAGACCGAACAGCAGGCAGGTAAAGTGCCAACGCCTCCCATGCCATGTGAAGTGGAGGTAGTCTCTGCATTCCAACGCGATGGGGACCGTAAAATACGCGTCCTTCAGATCCAGCTTGGCCAACCAATCCGATTGCCGAAGAAGGTCTCTGAGGCAATGTATGTCTTCCATCTGAAAATGTTGATAACGGAGGAACGCGTTGAGGGGACGGAGATTTATCACGGGGCGGACCCCGCCCCCTTTCATTGGTACCAGGAAAAGATTGCTCGTGAAGCCCGGAGTGGCGAATGGCAACTCTTCTATGGCACCTTTCACGAACATCTCCCTCACCTCTGCGGAAACCATTCCGTCCTGATCCGGCGGGAGGGACAACTCCCTGGGGGTGGAAACTTGGACAGGCATAGAAACGAACTCTAGTTGATAACCTCTTACACATTGCAGAACCCAAGCATCCAAAGTTATATCTACCCACCCCTGGTAGAATAAGGCCAGCCTCCCTGCCACCCGTACATGATCGTGAGGGGAAAAAGGGGTACTCACCATAAGGACGTCTGCCCGAAGTGGCACCACGGGGGTATCTGGAGCCCCAAGATCTCCCTCTGGCTGGGAAGAAGGGAGGTGTCCTTGTATCCTGAAATCCTCGGGAAGGAAAGAAGGAACCTCTGGTGGCCCGAAACGAGCCTCGGAAACCGCGGCCGGGTGGACGGTTCCTGCTACGCCCGGCCCCTCCGAAAACCTTGGGTGCGAACATGCGCTTCATGTTCGCCTGAGCCTTGTCTATGGCCATAAAGGTCTTCACATACGAACCCAGGTCTTTTACAAAAGAGGTTCCGAACAACAACTCCTCGTCCAAGGGACCAGGTTCCGCCACTGTCATGGCAGCCAATTTAGGGTCGATCTTAAGGAGAATCGCCTTACGTCTCTCTGAAGACATAGCCGTATTCGCGTTCCCCAAAAGGCAGATCGCCCTTTGGACCCATCCAATGGCCACATCCACATCCAAAACGGAATCACCAGCTCTAGCGGCATCCAGCAGCTCGTACAGCTTCGACAGAGGGCCCAGGGTATCCAATATTTTGTCCTGGCATCCCTTGAGGGAGTAATCCAGCCCTTTCTTGGGCTTCCAGCCTGACTTGTTCAGGAACTGGGCAATCTGGGGATCAATGTCTGGAGTCTTGCAGGCCGATCCCGGGAGGGAGGGCCTGGGGCACTCGGCACGCAACTTGTTGCGACCCTCCTTGGACAAGGGGGTACGCAGGCGCCTAGCCACATATTGGGCGATATGGTCCGGAGGGACCCATTCTGCTGACCGTGGGTGGCGAAGGTCATCAGGGTCGAACAGGGGGTTGCCCTGGTGGTCAAACAGTGCCTTACTATCCCCAGTGGGGCCCTGAACCTGACCTCGGGTAGCGGCAGAGGAACCAGAGGGGGTTACACACGTAATGGGCAAATCCTCGCCTGACTCGCCCTCATCATAGGAGTCATACTCCATAACATCAGAGTCACGCTCCACACTCCGGTCGGTATCCGACCCATCATCCAGGGCTCTAGCCCTTTTTCATAATCTAGCCTTTTTAGCCCGGCCAGGGGCTCTTTTGCGCATGGGGTGCGCGCTGTCTGTGACCACTTCCAGTGTGTCAGTCATGGCAGGTAAAACCTGCATCGAGGAGTGGGAGTCAACGTGCTTAGACTTCGCCTTCGCCTTACGGGCACCAGGCACAGTCTGGGCAGGGGAAGGGGTCCCCTCACCCAGGAGGGTAGGGGTCGCTAGTGAGGGCATAAGCCTGGAATGCAGGGACTGAGAGAAGGAGGAAGAAACAGCACCCATAGCTGAAGAAAACGCTTTTTGCAAGGAGGAAGCCATAGTGGCATCCAGCAGGGCCTGAAATTCCTGGGAGGCCATAGCTCCTTCAGGATTGTCAATAGTAAAATCCCCAGTGGGGCCATCAGGCCCTTCCTCCCTGTCCTGCATGATGACAAAATTAACAGAGCAAGGTATAAAAGACTAGGGAAGATACCTTTAAATGAGCAAAACGCAGATAAAACGCAAGGGAAAACCTGCCCGCTGGTGCACTCAGGGGACCCAGGGACCGAGAGCCAGACCGCATGGCAGCAGAGTGAGCGACCGATCAGAAGCAGAGGGACCGCCCAAAATGGCCGCCGCACGTGCAGCAGAACGATCGCGGACTGATACCCGGTGGGGGAAGGGACGCGTGCACCTCAACCGTGCGGGCAGCCCGCGATCAAGGAGAACAGCAGGGGAGCAAGAGACAGTCGCGGCAGAGAAGAACAGCCGCGGCCAGGGAAAACAAACCGGGTCCCGGGAGGGCGCAGGGGAAGCCAAAAGTATAGGGGGAATCCAGGACACAGTCCAGGGCTAGACTGAGTACACCAGCGGAAGGCATAAAGGAAAAAAACAGCTGCACAGATAAAGGCAGCAACACAATAATAACAAGTAAATATAATAAATATTAAACAAGAAAAAACAATAATATCAGGAAGAACTCAATAATAGGAGCAAAATACTTAGCTGTCTGAGGAAGCAGCAAAGAAAAAGGGGGATTGTGGGAGACACAGGCCTTATATAGTCACTTTCTCTGTTATGTGATTGGTTGCCTGTGTACCTACACAGTTTTTTCTTTCATTTTTGATATATTTATATTCCTCTATCTTTGCTGCTGAGGAAATAAAGAAAGACTTATGCATAATATGAGCCTCCGTGTCTGTAATAAAATGAGTAACCTTTCACATGTCCAATTATAAAAACCCGATATGATATTATACAATGAAAAAGGTCTGCATAATAATTTGTGGTACAGCACTTCTAATACAACATGGTGTGCACTATGTGTATGTGATAATTAGCAAATTGTAGTACATATCAAAGCAAATTAAAATTGTAGACCCAAATAGCTTATTTGAAAAAAAATCTCCATTACAGCTATGGTGTTATCTTTGTTATTTAGCCCCAATTTTGCAATACATTTTTCAGTTCACTACAATTTAGTATTTATAAAAAAAAAAAAAAAAAAAAAACACTAACATTAAATATTTATATTTATTTTAAATATTAGAATATTATTAATTAAATTACAGCTCCCCACCATGTTTTTAAGAAAATATAATACTCAACTGTATTCCTGGTCTAATATTCCTAAGTAATTATGACTTGTGACCAATATAATATTTCTCTTAGAAAAGCACGTGAAACAGAGGGGTAATGTGAGGCATGATTAAGGCTCTGTTGAGCCGAAATGGAATGTTGCACTTTGCGAGGTGGTGTTTCCAGAAATAAACTTACCTTCTTGATCCTGGAGTGTTGACTGTGTCCTTCTGCGAGTATTCTGGTGGATTCAGCGTTGTCCACCTTTGTCACAGAGGGCCGGAATTTGCAGGGATTCTTGTTTCTGGGGTAATGTGAGGCTATCAGTGTGCTCAGCCAATTGGAATGCTTCTCATAAACTGTAATGCTTCTCTATGATAAACATTAAGAACATTCGGCATCATCATTATCGGCAGGGCTGCCATCAGAGGGAGGCTCTAAGTCTGCATTTCTGCCGAGTTCACTCCTTCCTGCGAGTCCCACCGTGCCTTACAGATGGCCAGGCATGGACGCCCCATAAGTACCCAACAGGGTATTTTAACCTGGGTACTTTGCTGTCCTGGGCCTGCTATCTACCTTTGAGCCACAGCAGTTCCTAGTCCTTGGAGTTATTCTAGTTCTGCTCATCCTGGCTTGTCTGCAGCACTGGGGGCTGAGATCCTGGGAAGATGATCAAGTCTTTGATCCTGGTGTATGTGTTCAGTTCCTGTGTTCTAGTCTCCTGAACTTGTTCTCCATATTGACCCCGGCTCCTTAGTTTATCCTGACCTCTGGCATCCCTTGACTTCGGCTATTCTTCGTTTATCCTGACATCCTTTGACTTCGGCTATATCTCGACTATCCTGCTGTTTATGTCCTTGTCGGTATTGCTTTAGAATCACCTTTACTGCAAAGCCCCCGTGCAAAGATTCACAGTCCAGGTGACTTCTTACCTGGTCGCCGTGTCTATCTGCAAGGGTGAGCAAACATATCTGTGCTACAGACTCCCACCTCAGGTAAGAACCCGGACACCAGCCTGTCAGAGCATTGCTGTCAGTTACCATTGCAACAGTCCAATATCTCCAAAACACACATTACATCCCAAACAAACACACACTATATCCCCATACACACATACACTCCATACCCTTAACACCACACCCCCTATACACACACACTGGCTACATCCCCTATACCTACAATACACCTGGTATACACATGAGATTATATTTATGTCTTAGTCACCCATTTTAGGTGCAGAGTGTAGATCATGTACCGTATTTGTTTATTATGAAATGTTAGTGTTAGTGTGCTCTCCTGTCCTGCTGATGCTTGAAATCAACTAGGTGGAGTTGGCTGTGTAACCTATACAGTGCACTCTGTTGGTTATCAGGATTTTGTAACAGCTCTATGCACTACCTAAATAAGGCTTTTTAATTTGCATATTATGTTAGATTTGCATACTTTGATTTCTGCAGGCATGGGAGATATTTTGGGTTAATTATTATCTTTCCCACCCCGTTATAAATATGTTATAGTGAGTTCCTGTATGTTTCCCTATATGATTTTATTATTTGTATTTAATTGAAGTTGTCACCATAAGTGTTAGGGTTTTTCTGCAGTTTTAAACAGCAACCCTTTCTAACTCTGTATCTGAGCTATTCAACTGCTTTTAATGATCAGCTCCTTTCATTACTGTTGCTACGGTTACTCACCTGGTTGTTATTAGCCAGCCTCTTTTGCTAATCAGCACAGGCTATTTAAGCAGCAAGTCCTAGTACCTCCTTGTCTTTGCGTTGTTTCCAGTTTCACAGAACATTCCCTGTGTTTTCCTGGTTCCTGACTCTGCTGCTCTCTGTTCTCCTAAATCTGGCTCATCTGACTACCCGCTTTGGTTCCTGACCCCAGCTTGCCTCCTGGACTTTGCTTTTGAACTAATTTCACATGTTGCTATTTTTTAATAAAAGTGTTTTGCATCTTATGTTCTGTCTTGGTCTGGTTCCTGGTCGCTAATAGTAAAATGTAAAATGCATCTGGTCTAGTCCTGAGAAAAAAATAAAGCTGTGTATATTAGTTACTTTTGGAACAGTGTGTTCTGGTTGATTTATTCAGGAATCCCAGTAACAGAGTCTTCGGACCTGTTGGCTGGCTGCTTAATCCCTCTATCCCAGGTCAAGTTAAAAAGAGCTAGGCCTGAGAGCCACAAGTGCCCTTATAAAGGCAGAAGCTGATCACAGTCTAGGCAGAGTTGGGGATATCTGCCTGGGAAAGGAACTGAAGAGGCAAAGGCAGAGGGGATAATACCTGCCTGGGAGAAGAGAGTTGCAGCCTGCTCAGGTTAAAGAGTTCAGAGAGACTTCGCTTCGGAGACTTTGCTTCGGTGACTGGGGCTAAAGAGTTTCAGGGTCCTTGAAAGCAGCTATAAGGTGGTCTGGGTTGAGTACCTGGTCAGAGTACAGGAGTTCCTTCACAATGGTACTGTGTGTTACTGTTCACTGTGTTTACTGTTCATACCAAACCAGTTACTCATAGAGGACCCAAAGCAGCTGCCCCGTGGGCCCCGCTGCCTGCAATAATTTTTAAAAAAAAATATTTCCCTACCTAATGGGCCCGCGGTGCTAGTATTGCGGCTGGACCGGGGCCCGCACACTGTTCCAGCAGGGGTCCGGTTGGCGCTGTGGCCCTTTAACAGCGCAACCGGGCCCTTGCTTAACGGCTGCATGGGAGGAAGTGACGTCCGCGAATCACTTCCTCCCACCTCACAGACATCGGGCTGCGCGGGAGGCTGCTGAGCCAGGATCCAGTGAGGAGGGGGAGCAAGCAGAGCCAGACTCCCAACTACCCCAGCCAGCACACTTGACCCCAGGGAAGGAAGCCTCTTTCAAAGGTAGGAAACTGAAGAGTGTCTGTCTGTGTGTGTGTGTGTGTCAGTATGTTTGTCTGTGTGTCAGTATGTCTGTCTGTGTGTGTCAGTATGTCTCTGTGTGTGTGTGTGTGTGTGTCAGTATGTTTGTCTGTGTGTCAGTATGTATGTCTGTCAGTATGTCTGTCTGTGTGTGTCAGTATGTCTGTGTGTGTCAGTATGTCTCTGTGTGTGTGTGTGTGTCAGTATGTTTGTCTGTGTGTCAGTATGTATGTCTGTGTGTGTCAGTATGTCTGTGTGTGTCAGTATGTCTGTGTGTGTGTCAGTATGTCTGTGTGTCACTATGTATGTCTGTGTGTCACTATGTATGTCTGTGTGTCAGTATGTATGTCTGTGTGTCAGTATGTCTGTCTGGGTGTCAGTATGTTTGTCTGTGTGTCAGTATGTATGTCTGTGTGTCAGTTTGTATGTCTGTGTGTGTGTCAATATGTATGTCTTTGTGTGTGTCAATATGTATGTCTGTGTGTGTGTCAGTATGTATGTCTGTGTGTCAGTTTGTATGTCTGTGTGTGTCCATATGTATGTCTTTGTGTGTGTCAGTATGTCTGTGTGTGTGTCAGTATGTATGTATGTCTGTCTTTGTGTGTGTCAGTATGTATGTCTTTGTGTGTGTCAGTATGTCTGTGTGTGTGTGTCAGTATGTCTGTGTGTGTGTGTCACTATGTATGTCTGTGTGTCAGTATGTCTGTCTGGGTGTCAGTATGTCTGTCTGTGTGTCAGTATGTATGTCTGTGTGTGTGTCAGTATGTATGTCTGTGTGTCAGTATGTCTGTGTGTGTGTGTGTCAGTATGTCTGTGTGTGTGTGTGTCAGTATGTCTGTGTGTGTGTCAGTATGTCTGTGTGTGTGTGTCACTATGTATGTCTGTGTGTCACTATGTATGTCTGTGTGTCAGTATGTCTGTCTGGCTGTCAGTATGTATGTGTGTGTCAGTATGTGTGTGTGTGTGTGTGTGTGTGTCAGTATGTCTGTCTGTGTGTCAGTATGTATGTCTGTGTGTCAGTTTGTATGTCTGTGTGTGTGTCAATATGTATGTCTTTGTGTGTGTCAGTATATCCGTGTGTGTGTCAGTATGTATGTATGTATGTCTGTGTGTGTGTCAGTATGTATGGGTCAGTCAGTATATGTCTGTGTGTCAGTTTGTATGTCTTTGTGTGTGTCAGTATGTCTGTGTGTGTGTCAATATTTATGTATGTCTGTGTGTGTCAGTATGTATGTCTGTCACAGTGTCAGTATGTCTGTCACAGTGTCAGTATGACTGTCACAGTGTCTGTGTGTCAGTGTGTATCTGTATGTTGTCAGTATGTATGTATCTGTGTGTGTGCCAGTGTGTATACCTGTGCATGTATCTGTATGTAGCCAATGTGTGTATCTGCATGTGTGTCAGTGTTTATATCTGCATTTGTCAGGTTATGTATCTGTGTGTCTGTATGTTGTCATTGTGTGTGTCTGTGTATCTGTATGTTGTCAGTGTATCTGCGTGTGTGTCAGTGTGTGCATCTGTGTGTCTGCATGTGTGCCAGATTGTGTGTCTGTATGTGTGTGTGTAAATGTGTCTGTATAGCTGCATCTGTATGATTGTGTATATCTGTGTATCTGCAAGTGTTTCTGTGTGTGTATGTGTATCACAGTGTGTGTGTTTGTGACAGTGTATGTGTATTTGTGCATACATCTCAGCATTCAACACTACACGCAAATACACACCTGCATTCAAACTTCAACACTACATATAAACACACCTCTTTTTTAAACAACAAAATGATATATAAACACACCAGTGTATTCATAAACCAACACTACACATAAATGCATACTTGCATTTAAATGCCATCTCCACATACAAACACACCCCTACATTCACACAAACATACTCCATACAAAAACATGCTTACACTCAAACACACAAATACTGCTCAGTGCTAAATACAACCCTGCATGCATGGGAAAATGGTGGCGCCCCAGCTATCAAAGCATTGTTGGAGTTGCATGACAGATGGGGATGGGGAGATTTGCCCCCTCTTGCCCAAAATAATTCATGCACCAGAGCCCTCTCTACTTTACGTCCGCCTCTGCGTTGGGGTGGGGGCATGATTGCATGCCAGGGAGGGGACGACAGGGATCAGGGGGCCCAAGCAAATGTTTGCCCAGGGTCCAATCCATATTAAAGACGGCCCTGATTTCAGGCATATGTCCCAAAATATTTGTGTTTTCAATGTTTCCACTGTAGACTGTTTTTTGTGGCCTGGAAGACAAGTACAGTGCAAGGTATTGGCCCCTTTTCTCACAAAACTCACGGTATCTGTGTGATGGACCTACTTACATGGAGCATGTGATATTTGGATTTGACAGCTGGACGCTGCTGGAGTTGCAAGCTGTGATATCATGCAGCCTAATGGAGCAATCACAGATATCTATGCATACTTAAGAGACACAGACTATTTTCCTTGTGACTCCACTTCTGCCAACGACAACCTGAGTATGCCATACAAATGTAATGAATGTAAGCTCGATTGAGCAGGGTCCTCTTCAACTTATTGTTCCCGTAAGTTCTTTGTAATTGTCCTATTTATAGTTAAATCCCCCTCTCATAATATTGTAAAGCGCTACGGAATCTGTTGGCGCTATATAAATGGCAATAATAATAATAATAAAATAATGAGCTCTGTCTCTTTTCTAACTGAGGCCACCTGTAAACATCTTTTGGAACATCATACAGACTCTGCATAGTCTGGCAGCTTGCTCATCCTCAAATACTCACGGCAAATATTGTAGTGGTCAGTTCAGACCACTATTGTTTGTACACTTGTCATCTGGGACGACTGCAGGGGAAAGTTGGGAAGCTCATGTACTCTGCCAGCAAACATTCTAAAACAACTCTGCTATTTTGTAGAATACTGAGGTAAGGCTGCAGTACACAATGGCTGTGTGCTAGAGATATATGGAACAATTGCCTTCCTCCGCCTCCCCTTGCAAGCCCTCCGACGATAAAGGGACAACTTCCAGGTTGAATCTTGAATGTTCATGGATTCTCTTTGGAATCTGTAAAATAGGATGAAGGGTGGGTTTTAGGGGAATAAGATTTGACAGGTAACACGTTTTTGCTGTTTTGTTTGTGGCTATGACTGCTGAAATTTCCATTTTACATGTGCTTTTGTAAGAGGGTTTGTTTCCACTTCTCAAAGGACTGGTCAAACCCAATTTGCTGTCTTCTTGCACCTCCCATGCCTCCCCCTTTTGTCCGTCCTTTTTTACATTGGTTTCCATAAGATATTGGGCTCAATTTAAAATTCTGTACCTTACTTACAAATCACTTCATACCACTGCTCCTGTATACCTATACTCACTAATACACATATAATACAATATATCCCATCTAGTCCCCTCTGCCAAGCCATGTGTCTGGGTGACAAGATTGCACCGTTCTGTGGAATTCCATTCCCACTCCATGAGACTCTCACCAAGCCTCCATGACTTCAAACAATTACCTAAAATTTGTTTCTTTAAAAAGGCATATCCGTTAAACAATTAGCATTTTCCCTCCCTCTCCCTTCCATGCTGCACAAGCCTACTTTAATTTCTCTATTGCAACTTTCTCTACAAATATAAGACTTTATTGTAAAAACTTCTTGCAATCTACTTTTTCTGACATATGGTGGCAGTACGTATGGGTTGTGCTTCCTAATTGGGACAAGCATCTGCAAGATAGATGAGTACGAAAAGTCCCTCCCTTTTACTCTAAAAAAGGGCTTCCCCCGACAGATCAAGCGTCTGTTAAAGATGAGGCATACAAGTTGCTGTCAAGGGGAGGAAGCCCGATATCCGCCCAGGTGGTAGGCTGAGCGGCATAGCTCCGTCCGTGGAGGTTCCAGAGCCCTTTCTGTTTAACTGGTGGTGCTGCGTTCCACCGAGTGCGGATCGCTGTGCTGTTCTCTCTGGCAGCAGGAAGCTTGTAATAGGGGTTCCCTGTGTCACCAACCCCCCACACGGCTCAGAGGTTTTCAAGGTAAGATTAGCTGATCTTTGCTTTCAAAATCTGCTCTGATTAAAATTGCAGTTATGAATGGAATTGTTTTGCAGAAAGTGGACTACATGTGCAAAATAGACTGTTTGTACACCGTGGAATGCGTCTGCTATACAAGCATTTGCTTATTTTATCTGTACTACTCCCCTTAATATGGTTCTGGGGTTTATAAATATGACCAAGGTGCTGAAATTTCTTGGGTAAAATTAAGTAGAGAATATGGAGCATATGCAATCATTCCTATCTTTGAATTCCTATAGAGAATCAAATAGTGTATCAGC
The DNA here is from genome assembly GCF_036172605.1 of Pelobates fuscus. Taxonomy (NCBI): domain Eukaryota; kingdom Metazoa; phylum Chordata; class Amphibia; order Anura; family Pelobatidae; genus Pelobates; species Pelobates fuscus. The sequence continues at coordinate 78,450,628 of NC_086319.1, forward strand.
TGCTCTGCCTGAGATGTTCCGCAGAGAGCGAAGAGAAGGTTCCTTTGATTACTTCTAGTGTCTGGCGAATGTTTATTTACCTCTTCTTAAGACATGTCTGGTTCATCATACTGTATGGAGTTGGTTCCCACCTGATGTACTGAGAAGGTTCATTAGGAATGAATCGGTCATGGGGCAGGATAAATCTGATAAAATTAATGAGTGTTATCTGTTCCTCAAACCCAATGTCTATCTCATATGCAGAAATAGGAACACTGTGTAACGATCCTTTCTTGCCCAACGTTTAATATGTTTACCATAAAATAGGTAAATGTTACATCCCCAGGTACACTGGGAATCCATAAAAATCTGCAGAAGTAGCTGCTTTAACAACCCTGTCGTCAAGAAGGCAGGTATAGCGGTGTCCAAAAACTTATAACTTTGTTTACTATTGTTAATGGAGGTTATTTAAGTCTCCTGATAAGCAGTTCGTCAGTTTCCTGTTTTATTGTGGTTGTCACATACTTTATATGGATTTGACTAATAAAATTTGACAACGACGGCAAAAATCATAGGTTGATCTGCTGTTTCACTTATAAAGAAGTTTTCTAAAAATACGCCATAATAAGTGGATTGAAGAGATTTCATTGCTCTTCAAAACACTCCCATAACAGCATATTTTAGGGAACGAGGCATTCCCTACTTGGGAGTTTGGCTACTTATTGCTAATCGGGACGGTTGCCCTTTAAGTATGTTCAGGTAGCTGGCAGAAAGCTACAACAACACAGATGGATACAGAGACTATAATGTATTTTCTTCTTTTCCAGGAGTCATAGTTTTTTTCGAGGTTCGTGTTAACCTTAAAACATTACCACTGCATCTACTGCACTCATAAAGGAAAGATCAAATTACTAATAAAGTGAAAATTCCTCCATAAGAACAGGAAATGAGATTGCTGGGGTGTCTGACATCTTCAATTCCTGCGGTCAACTGGGCAAAATCTGAATTTGGCCGCTACTGTGGAAAACTCTCTCCTCTGGGTCAAAGTGTGGTTTGCCTCTCTGTACAGGACAGATAGTTCACGTTGAATAGTTGGTCTATCTATCTAAGGGTATTTCTCCAGGCTTATATTTTTTCTCCTATAGACTTTTTCCAAGACTTCTTCAAAGAGGTGAACGGACAGAGCAGTGGTTCTGACAATCTTTCTGTACTGGCCAAACACGAGCCAGTTTTCAGCCTTAGTGGAGATGACTTTCAAGTTTGGAGATATTCCGATCTCGAAAACACTTTTGGAAGACAGGATATCCTGCTGGAAGTGTTGAATAGGTTCTTATTGACAGTTTTACATTAAGATTTGGGTAGAGTTTCTACATTTTTGTAAGGAATGTCATTGTCTTCTAGGTCATTTGTCTACGTGGTTCAAACGTACACTTCCTGCAGGAGATTTCCACAGGTTGGGCGTTTCCACATTAAGACCATATTATATTCCCTAAGTTCTTTCTGAGAAGGTATTGGTCTTCGCATTTACTGTTTGGAATTTTTTTTTTTTTTAAAGCAATAGGCTTCTTAGGCCACCCAGGAAGTTCTGTTTCCCTCTTGGGATCTTTCTTCAGTTTTTTTAAGTCCCCTTTTACTTTGGAGGTGGTTCCTTTTAATATGCTAAAGCTTGACCAGCATTCTTAGTGGCCATTCCTCTACCAAGAGAGTAAGCGAGTTTCAGGATATATCATCTTCAGTGGAATTTCTTATATTCTATTAGGGTGAAACATGTGTATCAGCCTAACACTTCAATTCTTCCAGAGTTATCCTTTAGAGCCATTAATCAGCTTAGCCTTCCATAATTATGCCACCTACCCGCTGGAACTAGATGGCATTTCAGATGTACCTATCAATATCAGCCGAATTCAGAGGATCAGATCACCTGTTGTCAACTTCTAGGGAAGTTTTAAGGGGAACAAATCCTTTCTTAATTCTATTTCTCGTTATTTAGCCAATCATAATGGCCTATGCTTCAGTAGTTTTGATTCGCCAGCAACTTTCACGGCACATTCCACAAAGGCAATGGAAACTTTGTGGGCAGAGAAAAGTTCTTGCTTCACCTGAAGAAATCAGCATGGCTGCTTCTTGGTCAGCTTTTAGCACCTTAAAAAATGTCAGGCATTTTTAGGCTATATATAGTCTCGGCCTCTAAAATTGCGTTAAGGCGTAGGTACTTCAAGCTGTCATAAGGCCCACCCGATATGGGATAAAGCAAGAGTCCCAAAGTACTGCCACCATATAATTTTTACTTACCGTAAATTCTTTTTTTCTTAATATGGTGGCAGTACAAATCTCCCTCCCTCTAAATTACATTTTTGCTTACAGTGTGTGGCTTAGGTGTGTATTCTTGCTACGACTGAGGTGGGTTTGCCAGGGAAGCCCTTTATAAGGTAAAGAAGAGGGACTTCTTTAAATCCCCTATCTTGCAGATGCTTGTCCCAATTAGGAAGCACAACCCATACGTACTGCCTCCATATTAAGAAAAAAAGAATTTACGGTAAGTAAAAATTTCTGTTTTTCCATACATTAAATAAATCCTACCATCACCTTTTGTATACTTTTACCCCATTCCCCCTAGATTGTAAGCTTGTGTTAGCAGGGCCTTCCGCATCTTCTGTTTCTGTACATCCACCACGGAAAATGTTGGCACTTTATCAATAATATGCTTAGTGAGTAATCATTGGATTAGAGAAAAAAATTTTCTACCATTGACCTAAGTCTACCTGACCTAAGTGTAAATGTAACATTTAATGCTAAATGGATGCTAATGCCTGAGACTGTGAGTTTCATTTTTCCAGTGGTTAATGGTGTTTCATTTCAATGGAGGAAGCAGGGTGTTGCAACCAAGATCGTCCATTGATCATATTACTAGTTGGCTGTAGATGACTAGAAATTAAATCACACTACTAACAGAGAGATACTGGTGGCTGAATATTGAGATCTGACACCACGGATGACTACGAGTGAGATGAACTTTGAGAAAAACACCGATTGGTTCTGCTTCACGGAAATGGCAAACATCAACACATCAGCCGCCTTCGATGATCCCCTCGGCACTACAAGGCAAACAAAGATTATGATCAATTTTCAAATGTTATCTCCCGGTTGTGGTTTTATTCTTTTCAGATAAATTTCATGCTTTGCAGTAATCTGTGACGCTTGAATGATCAACACCCTAACATTCTTTACAGCTGCATGTGTATAAATTGATGTACTTGAAAGGTGTCATTGCACAGGCTTTGTGAAGGAGCAAGTCAAGTGTTTGGTTAGAACTACTGAGAAGAACTACCACAATGATGCCCTCAGTAGCTTTTCTGCTGCTGGCTGCCTGCTACTGTTTCTGTAAGTACTGAATCGAACTATTCCCACATAATATAAATACTGAAATACGTATATTCAAATGTAATTCAAATAATCAATTCTATTTTGAAGTTAATGGTATCAAGTCGGTGATTATCTAGTGTAATATATAGGATATATCAATATAATTCTTCAATTTAAGATATTATGTAAAAGATAGCATTTAGAGTTCAAACATATGAGCGAAAGCTACGTCTATACTGTGTATATCTATATTTTCTTTCATAGTCCTATAGGGTTATTCAGTAGTGAGAATTCAATTTGGATTTAAAATGGATTTAAAATTTAAGACGAAAGTAGCCAAACTGGAACTATAGTTGATTTAGAGCAGGGGTTCCCAACCCAGTCCTGAAGTATCCCCTACCAGTCCAGGATTTAGGGATTACCCTGTTTCTAAAAACACATTAGACACAACTGGGTAATCTCTAAATCTTGGACTGTTAGGGGGTACTTGAGGACTGGGTTGGGGACCACTGATTTAGAGAGTTATAAAACTGGCTATTCTGACCTTAAATTTGAAAATAAAATTGTATGTATTTTACATTTCTCATCAAAGGCATTCTACACTGATTAATAATATACAGCAAAAAATAAGTGCAAAAATTACATAGTCAAAAATTAATATTAAAACTGCAAGTAGACTAAATTAATATTGGCAACAATTAGAAGTGAAGGAGATCACGGTGATGGAGTGGGAAGAATGGAGTAATGGGATGAGTACCAATTAAAAAAAAATTGGATTGGCAAGGAGAACATATAATGAATTAGAATGAATTAAACAATTTATTGAAATAATAACAATAATAGTGCAACTAACAATCTGTTGAAATATAATATTTGCTATACGAAAAATATTGCAAATTTCAACAATTATTTACAGATTAATTTCACATGTTATTATGTTACTAGCCCTTAGTACAAAACTGCTAGATGTTTGTGACTAAAAAATGTCAACGGGTTTCCATGGTCAATACTTGCATCCAACAGCTGTATGCTACTCACATCTGTGTCCATTGATACCGACCACCATATAGCCTTTACGTACATCAAGGAATATATAGAATATTATTATTTTTTTTGTAAATACAGGATATGTTGAGAATTTGCAGTCACTAACGTCTTTTTCCCTTTACACTTATATAAGGCAGGCATAAATTTTAGTTGTGTGTGTGTATATATATATATATTGAGCAGGGCACTCAACCCCTCTGTTCCTGTGTGTCCATTTGTCTGGTTACAATTACGTGTCTGTTAGTCCACCCATTGTACAGCGCTACGGAATTTGCTGGCACTATATAAATAATAGAATAATAATAATATATATGACATGTTTTACAACTATGCTTTATTAATATTCTAGGTACAGTTACATCAAATCCCATTGGCGATGGTAATGATGAGAACCCTGGTGCAGATAAAAGACTAAATTGTCTCTCAGCCCCCCTGGTAATACTCTATAGAGATGTTTACATTTAAGCCATAACATATATATAGTTCATCTAAAGTGAGTTGTGCTATAACAAGCAAATTCTAATTGTGGTTTTGTTACTACAGAAAAACAATTTGCATTCAACTCTTGAAGCTCTGATGTCTTTGTTGAGTTCCTTTGAAACATGGAAGGTAAAGAGATTATGCTTCATTCATCATTATAATGATTTATGTGCTATTATTGATTCAGATATATAACCATTTCTTTTTAATGTCATTTTGAAGATAATTTTTGTGTTAAAATTAAATACAACTATATATTTATTTATTAGACAATGGGAGACAAAGCAGGATTAATCCAATCGCTTAAAAACCTAGAGGTACGTGAATACTTGAAAAGTCCTAGTAATCTGTGTGTCATACAGTAAAACTTACAAAAATGGAACAAACATACATGAGGATATATAGAGAGATTTCAGCTATCTGCTGACTCTTCCATTGTTTTTAAGGGAGTGCTGTGCGTATCTCACAGACTCTTGTTCAACATTAAAACACATAAAACGAACATTCTCATTTAAAAGATATTTTTTAAATACCACAAGGCAAAATAGCTATCTTTATGTTAGCCATTTTAGTACTATGTTTGTTAATTCAACATTTCTCCCAGTATATTCCTGTCCAAAATGTCTCCTTAAAGGGACACTATAGGCACTAAAACAACTTGAATGAAGCAGTTTTGTTGTATAGTTCATGCCCCTGTAGTCTCACCGCTCAATTCTCTGCCATTCAGGAGTTAAATTACTTTGTTGTTTTGGCATGAACAAAATAGTTTAATTTTCAATCAGATCTTAAACTTACTCCTGCACTGTAAATTGAACTTTAATCACACACAGGAGACTCTATGCTCTAGCAGGCTATTAATAGAGCAGGGGGTAAGACATTTTTAAATGTGTGAGACTGTGCAATAAAGGAAGTTTAAACATTGGATGACTCTTTACAGGAAGTGTTCAGTGAAACTGTGTAGGTTACAGGCAGGTAAGTGTGACTAGGACTGCATACACGTAGGATTTAACTCCCAAAATGGCAGAGAATTGAACAGTTACACTGCAGGGATTTAGAAACCAAAACAACTCCATTAAGCTAAAATTGTTTTGGTGCTTAAAGTGCCATTTTTTGTATTCAATGTATTACTTATTTTCATATACTGCTCACTAGAGATGTCCCGAACAGTTCGCCGGGAACTGTTCGCCGGCGAACATAGCTTGTTCGCGGTCGCCGCGGCGGGCGAACATATGCAATGTTCGGTCCGCCCCCTATTTTACTCAATGATGACGAATAGGGGGCGGACCGAACATCGCATATGTTCGCCCGCCGCGGCGACCGCGAACAAGCTACGTTCGCCAGCGAATAGTTCCAGGCGAACTGTTCGGGACATCTCTACTGCTCACATAAAAGTCTTTCAATTAGATCCAAAGCCTTGGATGGCATATTTTTTTACAATGTTAATTATTATAATTCATATCACATCAACATATTCTGCAGCACAAATGAGGTATAGAAGAAATATATCACAGCACATAATTAAAAATAATTAAGGAAACCCGTGGCTCCCTCAAATTGAAAAAGGAATTGGACATTTATGCACATGCACTTGTATACAAACACTTGCACACACGCCCATATATACACGTATATATCATAAAATGAATTCATAACAAATTTTAGAAAGTGTATACACATTGTCGGGAAGGAAGAAGTCATCCAGCCCATAATATCTTAACATTTTTTATTTACTTTTTTTTTTTTTTAATTCTCTTTATTAACTTTATATAATAGTAATCTGAATCCTGTTTGGTTGTTATGCCTACACTCTTTTTGCATGTAACCATTCCGAGTATGTGTTGGGTAGTATAGAAATGTTAATTAAAACCTATATTAACAAACCTAAATTACATTCACGGCAAAATATTTTTTATATTTAATTTCAGAATGTGACCGACTGCACTCAAGTAGACCTCTTGGGACCAGGCCTTACTGTAGTAATTACCCTTTTACAATGTTCTTTGAAACCAGTGCAATTGGCGTGTGTTCTATGTTTTTTGTGTTCTCAGGAGATTATCAACATGCCTGAAAACCTATTAAAAGAGTATTCTATAGGCAACAGGTGCTGATTTGGAAAAATTCTACAAATTGACTATTGTCAATGCTTGTGTGTTGTAGCCTGAATTTTTACAAATCAGTTTATTTAATTGTTGGCGGGTCAACAGATTAAGTCAGTTTACCAAAGGAAGTCTCTATTAGCGTTAGTGTTCGTTCGTGGTCCTTCTTCTCAGATGGTCTTGGTTCTGCGGCTCTGTGTGCAGGAGTCAGCCTCTTTACCTTGAAGTTGGATGGCTTGCTCTGTGCGTGGTCAGTCTCCCTGGGACTCTCCGGTCTTTCGGGTCTCTTGGTGGGTGTGGGGGTTTCCCGTGCCGGGGGCAGACCCACCTTTTGCAGGAAGGGCTCCGGATCATGTCCGGATGTCAGGATCATACTCTCTCCCTCTATTTCTGTTAGGAGTGTACCCTCCACTCCCCAGCGGAATCTTATTCCTGAGTCTCGCAGTTTTTTGGCTACAGGTGCCAGCTTTCTTTTCTCCATGAGAACGGTGAATGGTATGTCAGGGAATATAGCCACTTTGTGTCCTCCATTAATGAGTTCCCCCATTTCTCTGGAACGTGCCATTATAGCTGACCTTATAGCGATATCTAGGGTCACCATGATGACGTCCCTGGGTGCTCCACTTGGGGCTGCCACCGATTTCCGCACCCGGAATGCTGAGGAGAACTGCTGCCTGTCTTCACCTCCCTTTACGCCCATGTGCGCTATCAGCTTGTGGGCATAGGGCAGGAGCTGCTCGTCGGTCACTGATTCGGGGACCCCACGGAGACGGAGGTTTTTCCGCCGGTGTCTTGCCTCAATTGTGGTCACCGATCGTCTCAGTTGTTGCACTTGAGAGGTGAGCTTTTCTAGGTGGGTGTCCCTGGCCGTTCGGTTAATTTCTCTTGCTGTCTCGCGGTTTTCCATTGCCAGGACTCTTTGGCGCAACTCCCCTACCCCAGCCTGGACTTGCTTGAGGTCTGCTCCCCATATTTTCCTCATTTCTGTAGAGGGTGTCTCGTCTTCCTCCATTTCGGAAAGGCAGGACGGTTTTTCTGACTGGGGGTGTGGGTTCCTCTTCGTCCTGTGAGGCCTCAGATTCCGCGTGTACGCGGCGCGAGTCCGGCGCCATCTTTATGGCCTGTGAGTTTGTCGGCCACTCAAATGAGGTTCTAATATCTGGCTGGTGGGAACCTGCCGGTCCTTGAGCCTTCCTATTTTTTCGCCCCATTGTCTCTATAGGGGGATGTCTGCGTTTTGGGGTTGAATCTCTGCTTTTTGTGGCTATTAAGGTAGATAGTTTCTCAGGCCTGAGCGGAGCTCTGCAATAAAACGTCCGCTCGGTATCGCGGTTAGCCACGCCCCCCCTGTATTAACCTTTGATATCTATTAAGTGCATGGGGCACTATTTCCAAATTCAGAGTATTTCTAGAGCATCTGGATGCAAAGCTAAGAATTGAATTAACAGTTGATCCTTGCAGGGCCGTCTTTAATGCGGGGCAAACGGGGCAGCTGCCCTGGGCCCAGTTGCTCCTGGGGGGCCCAGAGCAGCTGCTCTGTGTGCCCCGCGATTTGCGCAGACCCTATGGACGGGCGGTACTCCCGCACACTGAGGAGGCTCCCCGGGTGGCCCATGCACTAAGGGGAGCATGTGTCATCAGTGGCCCGGTCGGGCGCTGTGGCGCTTAAAAAGCGCGACCGGGCCCCTTCTGCCTCTCACCGGAGATAATAGCCGCGCTGGAGGAGAAAGGCAGGGAGGGGAGTTCCAGAGGAGAACTCCCATCTGCCTCAGCCTGCCACTGGACCAGGGAAACCACCCTCCAGGAAAAGGTAAGAACCTGGAGGGTGGCTAAATGTATGTCAGTATGTCTGTGTGTGTGTCAGTATGTGTGTGTGTGTGTGTCAGTATGTCTGTGTGTGTGTGTGTGTGTATCTATGTCTGTGTGTGTGTGTGTATGTATGTCTGCCAGGATATATTTGTGTGTCAGTGTATGTGTGTCAGTATGTATCTGTGAATGTTTTAATGTCTGTCTGTGTGTATGTGCCAGTACGTCTGTCTGTGTGTATGTCAGTGTGCATGTCAGTATGTCTGTGTGTGTGTCAGCATGTCTGTGTGTGTCAGCATGTCTGTGTGTGTGTGTGTGTGTGTGTGTATGTAAGTGTGTATGTGTGTGTCAGTATGTCTGTGTGTATGTCAGTATGTCTGTCAGTGTATGTGTCTGTGTGTGTGTATGTACGTCTGTGTGTCAGTATGTCTGCCAAGATATATTTGTGTGTCAGTGTATGTGTGTCAGAATGTATATGTGAATATTTTAATGTCTGTCTGTGTGTATCTGCCAGTACGTCTGTCTGTGTGTATGTCAGTATGCCTGTGTGTGTGTGTCAGTGTGTATGTCAGTATGCCTGTGTGTGTGTGTCAGTGTGTATGTCAGTATGCCTGTGTGTGTCAGTATGTATGTCAGTATGCCTGTGTGTGTGTGTGTGTGTGTGTGTGTGTGTGTGTGTGTCAATGCGTCTGTCAGTGTATGTGTCTGTGTGTCAGTATATCTGTCAGCGTATGTGTGTGTGTATGTAGGTCTGTGTGTGTCAGTATGTCTGCCAGTATATATTTGTGTATCAGTGACTGTGTGTGTCAGTATGTATCTGCAAATGTTTTAATGTCTGTCTGTGTGTGTATGTGCCAGTACGTCTGTCATTGTGATTGCGGGTTGGGCGTAATTGGGGGGTGAGGCGGTGGGCGGGGCAGGGCCCAGGGGGCCCAAGAAAATGCATTGCCCAGGGTCCTCATCATATTATAGACGGCCCTGGATCCTTGTATTTATTGCACAGAGATTTTAGTGTTTCTGGCTAAACCTGTAATATAAAAAGGCTGTTTCCAATCTATTTCCAACGTTTTAGGAAGATCTACAAATTGATGAAGAAAGTGAATCCCTGAAATATCTGATAGAGGTGGCAAAACAGGTAAAAAAACAAACAAACAAACAAACATACATAGGGGTACAGCGCAAATTAAAGAAATAAAAAAAAATTAAAGAAATAATAGCACCTTACATAATCATAGTTTAATAAAGCAATGTATTTGGGCTCTATATATATATATATATATATATATATATATATATATTTTTTAAAGGAACACTCCAGTCCCCTGAAGTATTTCATCTTATCAAAGTGCTTTACGGGATAACAGAAGGCCCCCTCTGTGTAATATTCTAAAGATCCTTAGCTGTCAATCAGACAGCCAGGAAGATATCACTGACTTTGAATGCTCATTCAAAGCAGAAGGTAAAACTACTCAGAGAAGCACTGAAATCAGTGTTAAGAAAAGTTAAAGGGACACTATAGGCACCCAGGCCACTTCAGCTCATTGAAATAGTGTGGGTGCAGTGTCCCAGGCCCCTTAACCCTGCAAAGCTAATTATTGCAGTTTTTAGAAAACTGCAAATAATTACCTTTGAGGGTTAACTCCACCTCTTGTGGCTGTCTACCAAACACCCACTAGAGACAACTTTTGTATGTCCTCACTCTATGCATGAGAAGATCCAGCATCATGTAGAACCCCCATAGTAAAGCATTATACATAGTTTCAAATGGGTGAAGTACTAGTACAGCCAAAGTTGTTTTCCTGACACTATAGCTCCCTATAGTGCAACACTCCGTCTAGGCAGGGAGGAGCGGAGGCGGAACCTAAACCAGCGCAGAGTGACATCAGCGCTGGAATGGGGTAAGTAACCAAAAGGGTTTTTAACCCGTTCTGCACAACCGGGAGGGGGTAGCGGTAGAGGGGGGCCCTATAGGAAGCTATAGTGCTAGGAAAAAAATGTTTTTGCTGATACAATAGTTTCCCTTTAACAATCAAACCTAAATAGTGTTTTTAACACTATAGGGTCAGGAATACGCATTTGTATTCCTGACCCTATAATGTTTCTTTATTAACATCACTATTTGATTTTATTTAAAATGTTTAAGTTCACCCTAACAGACGTATCTTCATTTGATTATTTTTGTTATTATAATATTTGATTTGGAACAAATATTTCACTTTATCATTATTTTTGTGTTTTACAGTTACAGATAATTATTTTGGCCACACCTAAACATAAATTAATGGTAAGAATTCTCAAGACAGTTTCAACATTTTTTAGATCACTGTACCAAAAGTATTGAATTTCTTTATTCCACATGTCCCAGTGTTGCCCGAGATTACTGGGACCAATAGTGCCAGGAGCCATTATTTTGTATTTTGTTAATCTAAAGAATTTCATTCATCTGTTCTCTCTGGGATGAATGAATTATCAATGCAAAATGAAAGTAAAGTATTTATAAAAAAATAAATAAATGTAAAAAAAGCATACTTTTAATGTGAGCCACGTAATAGATGCTCTCGTACACACATAAAAAGGAAGACAAACTGAAGATTAGGGAAACATTATACTGTCAGTGTACAGACATTCAGCTGATAAACAACACATCCTAAAGGCTGCCTGAGGGTGATGGTATAAATAGCTCAGGATCTACTATCTGTCTTATCCCTAGAGCTTTATCAAGGTTTCATGGGGCGTGAGAACTCTGGTACAGCAATAAGAATTCCACTCCAGAAAGAAACAAAGTAGAAATTATAATTTATTATTATGCTGCATCAAACTGCAATATAATTTGACTGCAATGTATCTGTTTGTAATGCAATAAAAGGTAAAGACACGTGCGCTATGATTGAATGTACAAATGGTGTTGAAGGAAATTTGTTCAGTGATCTATTCGGTCATTTGGTCATTCATTTATATAGTAATTCAATACTCATTTCCAGAGAAAATGTACAAAAAACAAAATTTTCGTTTATTTTGCCATTTGGTCTAAAAAGGAATGCAACTATATAGCAGACTGCATAAAGCAAGGTACTTCCTAATTGTAAGTACACCAATGTAATTCCCCACCTTAAATGAAATGGTATTTAATATTAAGCTAAGGTTTGTAAAATGTTCACTCTACCTGGCTCATAGTAGAGCTACGTACTAACAACATTCACAACACAATCACATTGTACCTCCAGCTGATCACCATGCTAATCAGGGCTGGATTTACATAATAGGTGCATAATAGGTTTACAGAATTATTACGCACACACGCACACGAAGAGTAGGGACAGAACTAAGTTTTACACACACTAAAACGGTCCCTGCACTGCAGCTCTGATATCTATCATAGAAGGCTGAATTATCATCTTTAAGAGTTCTACAATGTCTAACTGTACTGTGAAACTAACTGAAGGAAAAATTAAAAATGGTTGCAATGTGTGGAAAAAAATACATGTTTTTCATTCTAGGAGTTAATTTCCCATCAGCATCATAATGATGGAACAACTAAAGGAGACGAAGGAAACCATCGTCATAGACGTCATGTTTTAGAGCTGGCATCTGGGCTTTTAGGAGCAGCAAGTGGTCTTGGTAAAACTGTAGCAGGGGCTGGGCAACTAACAGAGGGGCTTGGAGGAATTGTTTCAGGAGTACCAGCAATTACTCAGTTAGTTTTAAGACTGGCAGGTGCAGGTAATCTTCTTAGCCCACTGACAGATCAAATTGCAATAGGGCAACTACTAGGTGGAGGTGGACTACTTGGAGGGACACTCAGTGGAGGAGGAGCACTCGGCTTGTTAGGGTCTCCTGCTGGATTACTTGGAGGAGCACTCGGCTTGTTAGGGTCTCCTGCTGGATTACTTGGAGGAGGAGCACTCGGGTTGTTAGGGTATCCTGCTGGATTACTTGGAGGAGTACTCGGTGGGTCTAGCATTTGTGGATTACTTGGAGGAGCACACAGTGGGCTAGTGAATCCTGCTGAATTACTTAGAGTACTCGGTGGGTCTTGCAATAGTGGATTGCTTGGAAGATTACTCGGTGGATTTGGCAATAGTGGATTAATTGGAGGAGCATTAGGTGTGCCTGCGATTGGTGGATTACTTGGAGGAGCATTAGGTGGGTCTGGGACTGGTGGGTCTGGTGGATTACTTGGAGGAGCATTAGGTGTGCCTGTGATTGGTGGATTACTTGGAGGAGCATTAGGTGGGTCTGGGACTGGTGGGTCTGGTGGATTACTTGGAGGAGCATTAGGTGGGTCTGGGACTGGTGGGTCTGGTGGATTACTTGGAGGAGCATTAGGTGGGTCTGGGACTGGTGGACTTGGAGGAGCATTAGGTGGGTCTGGGACTGGTGGACTTGGAGGAGCATTAGGTGTGGCTGGGACTGGTGGACTTGGAGGAGCATTAGGTGTGGCTGGGACTGGTGGACTTGGAGGAGCATTAGGTGTGGCTGGGACTGGTGGACTTGGAGGAGCATTAGGTGTGGCTGGGACTGGTGGACTTGGAGGAGCATCAGGTGGGTCTGGGACTGGTGGATTACTTGGAGGAGCATCAGGTGGGTCTGTGACTGATGGATTACTTGGAGGAGTAACCGGAGTACTCGACACATTAACCGGAGGTGGCGGGGCTGGCAAAACTTCAAACCAATTATCTGGGCTTCTTGGTTAATAGGAAAGGTAATATATATTTTTTATTTGTTCTGCTATTTTATGGATATTTGACATTATCTTCTTATTCTCCAGTACATGTGTTCTTTACACAGATGTAGGATGCCTTCTCCCCAGAATACAAATGTTTTGTTGCATTTCTAGTCAAAGCATGCCCAACTCAGACAAAATGTTTAAAACAAACTCCACAAATTAGAAACATGATAATAAAATGATTATTACTTGAGGACTTTTCACATTGGTGTCCAACGGCAACTGATTCTATGGTTTAGAGGCTCAGACAGTGTCGTAATTAGTCTATGATACTGTATTGTCTGAATTTGCAGCTGTGCTCTTTTGCAATAAACATCTTTTATAGATATAAGGTGGACATGGGGCATCACTACTGCATGCACGATGGCATGGGGGGCTTACCAGAATTGAGGGACGGCAGTCTAAATTGGGGAGGGAGAGGGTAAACTGGCATGGGGATGTATGGTCTCGTGACAATAGAGGAAGTTATTTAGCAGTGCCAAGAACATTTTTGGGGATTTAAAGGTTCATTGTCTGGAGTGATAGGGGGTCAAAATAAATCTTGCACCCTTTGCTCATTAGTTCAACTGCTGGTTGGAAATAAATATTTCTCAGTTTCCCAGATCACCAGAAAAGCTGGAATAAAACCACATCGATTTTTATATGTAATATCTAATATCTCCAACTATAACACCATACCTGCCTGTCATTTCAGTCCACTTAAAGGGAAACTATAGTGCCAGGAAAACAAACTGATCTGAGTTAGCAAACTATAGGTGACAATAGAAGAGTTCTCGAAATTCTAACCTTGTTGCACCTGGGAATTTTTATTTACTTCAGCTACTTTAGACACATTTCTTGGTTTGGGTATCAACTAGCCACGATTAGTTGTTTAATTAATAATCCACTAAATCACAATACTTATAGATGGGATTATTTCTAAAGCTTCGTTCACAGTATTAACTGTACTTTTTCATTGTTCTTTTCAGAAAACGCCTTTGTGAAAATCAATCCTGAAAATCAGTGAAAGCGGATTGAATTCAATATATGGACCTTTTAGTATAATTTCTATTTCTTTCAAATATTTTTCTGATAAATGTTAATGCTATCATACTATATGTAGCTCATACTCTGGATCATAAATAAAATAAAATTGATTAGACAGCAGCAATTGTCTTTGCCATTATTATAAACCTGTTGACTATAACTTGGACTTAGAGTAAATAAACGTTGTTGTAGGAGAGAATATACAGTAGCTCAATACCAAGGTGGGCTTTCATTGGGCCTAATTAAAAAAATCTTCTCTGTTTTTATATATACAGGGAGTGCAGAACAAAATATTGTAAAGCGCTACAGAATCTGTTGGCGCTATATAAATGGCAATAATAATAATAATTATTAGGCAAGTTGTATTTTTGAGGATTAATTTTATTATTGAACAACAACCATGTTCTCAATGAACCCAAAAAACTCATTAATATCAAAGCTGAATATTTTTGGAAGTAGTTTTTAGTTTGTTTTTAGTTATAGCTATTTTAGGGGGATATCTGTGTGTGCAGGTGACTATTACTGTGCATAATTATTAGGCAACTTAACAAAAAACAAATATATACCCATTTCAATTATTTATTTTTACCAGTGAAACCAATATAACATCTCAACATTCACAAATATACATTTCTGACATTCAAAAACATAACAAAAACAAATCAGTGACCAATATAGCCACCTTTCTTTGCAAGGACACTCAAAAGCCTGTCATCCATGGATTCTGTCAGTGTTTTGATCTGTTCACCATCAACATTGCGTGCAGCAGCAACCACAGCATCCCAGACACTGTTCAGAGAGGTGTACTGTTTTCCCTCCTTGTAAATCTCACATTTGATGATGGACCACAGGTTCTCAATGGGGTTCAGATCAGGTGAACAAGGAGGCCATGTCATTAGATTTTCTTCTTTTATACCCTTTCTTGACAGCCACGCTGTGGAGTACTTGGACGCGTGTGATGGAGCATTGTCCTGCATGAAAATCATGTTTTTCTTGAAGGATGCAGACTTCTTCCTGTACCACTGCTTGAAGAAGGTGTCTTCCAGAAACTGGCAGTAGGACTGGGAGTTGAGCTTGACTCCATCCTCAACCCGAAAAGGCCCCACAAGCTCATCTTTGATGATACCAGCCCAAACCAGTACTCCACCTCCACCTTGCTGGCGTCTGAGTCGGACTGGAGCTCTCTGCCCTTTACCAATCCAGCCACGGGCCCATCCATCTGGCCCATCAAGACTCACTCTCATTTCATCAGTCCATAAAACCTTAGAAAAATCAGTCTTGAGATATTTCTTGGCCCATTCTTGACGTTTCAGCTTGTGTGTCTTGTTCAGTGGTGGTCGTCTTTCAGCCTTTCTTACCTTGGCCATGTCTCTGAGTATTGCACACCTTGTGCTTTTGGGCACTCCAGTGATGTTGCAGCTCTGAAATATGGCCAAACTGGTGGCAAGTGGCATCTTGGCAGCTGCACGCTTGACTTTTCTCAGTTCATGGGCAGTTATTTTGCGCCTTGGTTTCTCCACACGCTTCTTGCGACCCTGTTGACTATTTTGAATGAAACGCTTGATTGTTCGATGATCACGCTTCAGAAGCTTTGCAATTTTAAGAGTGCTGCATCCCTCTGCAAGATATCTCACTATTTTTGACTTTTCTGAGCATGTCAAGTCCTTCTTTTGACCCATTTTGCCAAAGGAAAGGAAGTTGCCTAATAATTATGCACACCTGATATAGGGTGTTGATGTCATTAGACCACACCCCTTCTCATTACAGAGATGCACATCACCTAATATGCTTAATTGGTAGTAGGCTTTCGAGCCTATACAGCTTGGAGTAAGACAACATGCATAAAGAGGATGATGTGGTCAAAATACTCATTTGCCTAATAATTCTGCACTCCCTGTACACACACATTTATTTACTAAAGTGGGGATTCAAAGTGAATGCAAAGTGAATTTCAAATGTAATGCCAATAGTCAATCTGGGAAAATTCCTTAAGTCAGCAATGCCTCAGTTTACCTACCCTGGTCTTCAAGGGATTCTCTAGTGCCAGGAAAACAAACCCATTTTCTTGGCACTATAGAATCCTACAGTGCCCCCCTCCCTTTACGACCCCCATCCCACATCGCCAAAGAGGCTAAAACCCCATCAGTCACTCACCTGAATCCAGCTCCGCCCACGCTCCTCTCCCACTGATGTCAGCTGGCGGGGGAGACCTAATGCGCATGCGCGGCAATGGCAGTGCTTGCATCATGATTTACCCATAGGAAAGCAATATTCAACGCTTTCCTATGGGAATTCTGGTGACGCTGGAAGTCCTTATGCATAGCGTGAGGAAAAGTCGTCTAAGCATCCAGACGTTCCTCTAGTGGCTGTCTTGCAGACAGCTACTAGAGGAGGAGTTAACACTGCAATGTATTTATTGCAGAAACTGTAATAATTACTACTGTAGGGTTAAGTGATATAGGACATTGCACCCAGACCACTTCCATGAGCTGAAGTGGTCTGGGTGCCTACAGTGCCCCTTTAACCCCTTAAGGACACATGACGTGTGTGACACGTCATGATTCCCTTTTATTCCAGAAGCTTGGTCCTTAAGGGGTTAAATTTAAAATAAATTTCGGACTTCTGACTTTAGTGAATAACCCTGAGATGGTGAAATGACAACTAATGTGCAAAATTTTATTTGAAACGCAGAAAAAAATAAAGGCTCGGGTTTCAATAAATTCACCTATTTTGAGCTTAATGTTACAATTCTGTTGTCAAATCACTGTTTAGTTAATCAGTCCTTTTATGAATGTAACTTGCTATTGCTACATGTACTGTGCCCGTTAACAGCATGTAGCATCCCTAGAACTATGTAAGACAAAAGGTTAAAGCGCCCTTAAACACCATAGTTAATTAAACCAGTGAGCATGTGATTGCTAGATATCACCAAACTGCACTTTTTCTAAACACAAAATGTGACCTAAACTTGGTCTAAAAATCATCCGGTTTGACTACATTGATAACCTCTGTTTCTGAATAAAATGCTTGTTCCTGCTTTGTCAGTGGCACATACATACATGGTGGTGAGCCCTGATTTAGGAGTTTTGCCATTATATCCCACCAGCTGTCCTCTTTTATGTCCTCTCACCTAGATTTCTCATCATTCCCTTTCTTATCTACTCTCTCTTATTGAGAACCATTTTCTCTCTTTCCAGTTTTTGTTTCTCCCTATTTTTCTCCCTTTCCCCCTTTATCTAATTTCCCTCTATTCACCCCTGCAGTGCACCTTTACTAGTCTACAAGAGTTTAACTGCTTAAAGATCACATTCTACACTATGATGTTGTCACAAGATTGTCTCAGCATTCCCTATGGGAAAATTGGGAAAATAGAATGTTCCATTTATTTAGCTTTCACAGCTCTATACAGCGCCAAAGACAGACATTGAGTGAGACATTCTATTTGTAGATAGGATCATTAATTAAAGGGACACTCCAGGCACAAAAACAATGTAATCTAAATTATAGTTGTTATGGTGCCTGGAGGCCCTCTATCCTTAAGGTTAGACTGTATTCAAGCAATTTAACCTCAAAGTTGCCTCTAGCGGCAATCTCAGCTCCTTCCCGGTTTCAGAATTTTCAGTTCCAGGGGTTGGCAATCTCAGCCAATCAGTGACTCCCTATTCACAAAACTGGCTTGGAAAGAAACATCTTTTCCCAGCCAGTTTAGTGAATGGGGAGTCACTGATTGCGCTATGAGCCAGCAAAACAGTCCAATCACAGGCTTCTCATACTGGACCGTGCAAAGGCAGGAATGATGTCAGACAGAGGCATGGAGATCAGCACTGGATAATTCGCCCGGTGCTGGATTTCAGGTACATTAAATATTTTTAGGTTTCAGGGAGGGCTATTAGTAAAGCCTCACAAGGCATTTTAAGTTACAAAAATGTGTTAGAAAGGGTTAGAGTGGCCCTTTAAGGATAATTTAGTCTTCTGTAGGAGCAGATTTATTTAAATATGCAGATAATTATATCATACATTACCACTAAATTTGAAGATTGCTTCTTGTCATAGATAAAATGTACATAAAGGGTTACAGCCTTAAGTCAAGTTCTTCCACGTCTGCAGGGGTTAAAAAGCTAAATAGTTTTGTCAGCAGTTTCTGCAGATGGTTTTTCTGTTTCTCATGAAATGTTACGTTTGCTTTAAAGGGACACTATAGTCATCCAGACGCCTTCAGCTTAATGAAGTGGTGTGGGTGCCAGGTACCCCAGGTTTTAACCCTTCAGATGTAAACATAGCAGTTTCAGAGAAACTGCTATGTTTACATTGCAGGGTTAATCCAGCCTCTAGTGGCTGTCTTCCTGACAGTCGCTAGAGGCACTTTTGCGACGCTTGATGCGAAAATCGCATTGTGCCCGCAGAACGTCCATAGGAAAGTATTGAGAAATTCTTTCCTATGGACTGTTTGAATGCGCGCGCATTCTGCTCCACTCAGGAGTTGACATCGGGTAAAGGTAAACAAGTTTGTTTTCCTGACACGATAGTGATCCTTTAGCCTTGCATAGTTTAGATAACACTTTCAAGTAACCCATTGTTTCTTTGGTCTTATTTTTATTTTATTTTTTTATGCACACGCACTCAGTAGATTAATTGCCAGTTTAAATATACAATACTCTCCCAATAAAGATTGAGAAGATGATTTTGGACTACAAGGAAGTTGTATTGTAAGAACCATAATCACTACAGCACACTGTAGTTGTTATAATGCCAGAAGTGCCCTGGTGCCCACTGATTGTAAGTACTCAAACCAATTTTGACCAGTTTGCCTTCATACCTGGGGATCAATGGGCGCCACTCGCCACCTCCATTACTAACGCCGGAAGTTCCTAAGCAGCTGTAGTTATAGTAGATACAAGTAGGAATAGCTAGCTATCCAAAAATATGAGTAGGAAAAATGAAAAACAGGGATATGACAGCTAAAATTCAATATCCCTAACTCACACTAATCTCAGCTGGCCAAAGGAGTCCACATCCAAGCCTCAGAAAAATACTAAGACGAGACAGAGTAACAAATCTATATGTGATATACCCTCAGTGGCCAGAAGAGGAGAGTAGGGAAAATAAATAATTAAGTAAAATAGATAAAACTGTGAACACAAATAAAAGGAGTACAAATAGGAGTAAAAAAAAAAAAGCAAAAACAATATTATCTCAAACGAAAGTGGAAATAAAGTGCCAAAAAGTGATTGTGGTTTGGATGAAAAGTTGGCAGTCTATATTGTAGTCTAATCGTACAGTCTAATCATAGAATGGTGGAAACACAATGTATCAGTACAGTAGGGTAACATTCTTGCTATATAGAAGCAACTACATAACAGCCAATGCTGTTATAGTATCTAGACTCAAAAGTAAAGATACAAACTCTTCTCCGATATATAATATGAACACAAGACCACTAAAATAGGTCAGAAAATCTAGATGTCTTCAATCTAAAAGAAACAAACACAGAGACATAGTGTCCTCTGTAAACTTTAATAAATCTTGGTAAACGGCTAAAAACACTTACAGAAGTGCCAGGAAAACTTGCATATCAGTAGTAATAGTGAAGTCCCAATATGTAAGTAGATCACATGCAGAGTCTCAGCTTTTCCTCCAGCCGGCTTGGAAATAGAAACCGGAGACTTGTATTCACCGCATGCGTTCCACTGAGTGGTGGCTTCCGCGTTTCACTGACGCTCCTTTCCGATTGGTAGTCCATAAGTGTAGACACACCTTACGTGTTTCGTGACTAAAACATCACTTCATCAGAGGAATTCCTGACCTTATAGTGTTAAAAACACTATATAGCCCTTCTGCCCCCTCCCCCTTGCCTTTCTAAATATAGTAAAACCTTACCTTTATTCCAGTCTGCTGCTGCTGGCTCTGACCCTGATCTAGTTCCTTGGCTAATATAATCAGAAGTGATGATCTGAGCCAATCACAATGATTTCCCATTGGAAAACATTGGATTGGCTAAGATTGCCAAGAAGGTGGGAGAGGGGGCAAAGCCAAACACCACCCTGGCCAGCCAATCAGCATCTCCTCATAGAGATACATTGAATCAATGCATCTCTATGAGGAAAGTTCAATGTCTCCAAGCAGAGGGTGGAGACAGTGAATGTTAGTGCTGCACACTGTGCAGCGCTGTACCAGGAAGCACCTCTAGTAGCCATCTGAGAAGTGGCCAGTGTAGACGCTGCAATGTAAATGCTGCGTTTTCTCTAAAAACAAAACAAAAAAAAACAGTATTTACTGCAAAAAAGTCTGAAGGAAATGATTATACTCACCAGAACAAATACAATCTACTAGCTGAGGAAATAGCTAAAATGACAATGAAGGGGGAAGTTGTCATCATGGGTGACTTTAATCTTCCTGATGTGAACTGAAAAAGCAAAACAGTTGCTTGTGCCAGGAGCACACATATCCTAAACTGGGATTGTCTCTAAAACAAATCATTGAGGAGCCAACTCGTAAGGAGGACATACTAGATTTAGTGTTAAATGGAGATTTGGTATCAGATATTACTGTAAGTGAAAGCTGAAAACTGGTTGCATTCGTATTTCTGTTATATTGTGAACTCCTGAAAGAAACCGACCGCACAGCCTTATTTCATGGAACTCTTTTGGGCAGGAGCCTCGTGTGCGGTTGGTGAACTTATGACCTCCATGGAAATCCCAAACCTCTGAACCGATCTGGGTGATTCTTGGATATGTTGGTCCTCCAGATCGTGGGTATCAGGTGATGAGACTTTTGTGGGGTTTCCATGTGTTTTGGGGGTACTTTCGGAAGGTTGTTAAAATTTATGTTTTCTGTGCCTGGAGATAATTGAGTTTAGTAGAGTTCCTGACTCAATTATCTCTTACCTTATTTTGTGTGGGAGTCTCCTGGGCCTGAAAGCCAATGCAAGTAAAGTGTGTACTTTTTCATAGTCCCCTCTCAGGTCCAGGAGGAATGCCCCTGGAATTTGTTAGAGTAAACCCCTTGCATGGGGACTTGCATATAAGGCCAGTTTTGGCTGCCATTAAACAGTTCCTCTTCACCCTCATCTCATGTGTGGAGGGGACAGCTATATTCACTCTGGGGATTGCTATATCACTATACTCCCTTCGATTACAACATTAGCTCTTGTAAGAGCTTTTTTGCTATATTCTCTGGAGTAGAAGAGGTGAGTGGAGTACAGCGAGACCCCACCAAGCTGCGGAAGCTAAGGGTCTACGGTGATTATGGTGTTCCAGTGCGGTGCTTATGATGCTCGCAATTACTAGGAAGCAGCGATTGGCGGAGGCACCCAGTCGGGGTGCCAGGCGGTCCGTCACATTTGGTGGCAGAGGTGGGATGGCTTCCTAGTGAGTATAGAAGCATCCTGGAGACACTGTATCGTTGTATTTATAATTGAGAGCAACACTAGCATTCGTGCAGTGCCCCTGGTTGCGGAGGAGCTCAGTTGAATGGAGCGAGCTGCCCTCCCATCAGCGTTCACACTCAGGGATGAGAGTGATCCAGAATGGAGAAATATAACCCAGGGGCTGTACTGGGACGATGCCCTGGAAGAGATCCAGTTTCAGCGGAAAGAGACTCCCCAGGATAACCCAGCGCTTGTGGGACCAGGTAGCCCAACGGATGTCGCTTCAGGGAGAACAACCCAAGGCAGAGCGGGTGAGGCACCTGGAATCCCTAGCAGAGAGGGAACTGATCATAGACAATTCGTATCAGGGGCTGTGGTGGTACCCAATACAATAGAATGCCTTGCTTGCGGTGGGCGCCTGACCGGAGGGAGAATGCTACGGTGGCCCTGGCCTGTTATGGAAGGCCCTTGAGAAGGACAGCAACTTCGGCAGTCCTGCCCAGTCACAATACTGAGCGATTTATGCCTACTGGAATGCTGTGTTGCAGTATCCCTCAATCCTGGAGCTGGGACCAGACCGTACCCGTCTGGTTGCCATGGAGTGGGAACTAGAAAGAGATTATGTAGATCTGCTAGACACAGTTAAGCCACAGGAAAACTGGGTGGCTGACCCAGACCTGTCACACTCTGGAGGGGGAGACCAGGCTGCTGTAACCCCTGCTTCCCTACCCGCTCCAGAAGTAGGGAACCTCATCAACTGGTCCTGGGAAGACCCCCAGTCGGCAGGTGGAGATGGGACCTAGGTCTGTCCACTGGCCCTACAGGGATGTTGGGCAGCCGGCCCAGATCCCCAACCACAGCCGGAGCTACCAGGAGTAGGGACAGTCAGTCCTACTCTCAAGCCACAGCTTACCTTACAGGGAGAGGAGACAACCGGTCCCTCTCCCCGCGGCAGCCGGAGATCAGAGAAGAGGAGACAGCTGGTCCCTCTTACCAATTAAAGGGGGACCTTATAGACTGGTCCTGGGATAACTGCCCGTGGCAGGTGGAGATGGGACCAAGGTCTCTCCACCAGCCCTACAGGGATGCTGGGCTGCCGGCCCGGATCCCCACCCACAGCTGGAAGTACCAGGAGGGAGGTCAGTCGGTCCTACTCCTCAGCGGCAGCATACCGTACAGGGAGAGGGGATAATCGGTCCCCCTCCCCAGCGGCAGATGCCCAACCCAGCTCTACAGATAGTGGATGGGACGGCAGTCTCCACTAACCCCCTTCCAGTGGAAGAACTAGCATCAGGGCAGAGCTCAGCTGGCCTCTGCTCTACTGGTCCTATTGTCACAGCACCAGACTGTCCCCAGGTCCTGCCAGCAGAAGCCCTGGCATCCAGGCAGAGTGCAGTTGGCCTCTGCCCTCCCTGTTTCCTTTGTTCAGGGCCTGACATTACACAGGCCATCCCAGCAGAAAAGCCTCTGCCCTACTTGTCCCCGTATGGTTGAGCCTGACCCCCATTAGCCTCCTGCAACATAAGAAATACCTACAGGACAGAGCAGCTCTGGCCTCTGCTCCACCAGTCCATGTCTTCTGGGACCGAACAACCCACTGTCCTACATAACTGTAACGCTGGTTACAGGTTCTTGGAGGAGCCTGTTGACCTCTTACCTCAGGACTATGGCCCATGTGTTAGACTTTGGTTCAGGACTGTGGAAAGGCTTTGTTCGGGCCTTTTCCCTTGTCTGGTTCGGTATATAGGATTTACCGAACGGATTATACTTACGCAGTTCGAATTCCGAACCAACTACCGAATAATTGGACCACCTGTAAGTGGACTGTGCAGCTCATTAACCCTATTGACCTCGTTAACAAGCTCTAACCGCAACATTCTAAACGGTCGGCAGGGTGGGCGTCATTCGTATTGCCGAACACGTGGCAGGTTGTTGAAATGTATGTTGCCTGTGCCTGGAGATAATAGAGTTTAGTACAGTTCCTGACTCAATTATCTCTCAGGCACATGGGAGGGATTACCTTGTTTTGTGTGGGAGTGTCTTGGACCTGAGAGCCAATGTAAGTAAAGTGTGTACTTTGTCATAGTCCCCTCTCAGGTCCAGTGGGGAATGCCCCATGAATATGTTAGAGTAAACCCTTTGCATGGGGACTTGCATATAAGGCCAGTTGTGGCTGCCATTAAACAGTTCCTCTTCTGTTCCTCGTCTCATGTGTGGAGGGGCCAGCTATATTCACTCTGGGGATTGCTATGTCACTATACTCCCTTGGATTACAACATTAGCTCTTGTAAGAGCTATCCTGCTATACTCTCTGGAATAGGAGAGGTCTACCCACTGGAAGCTGGATCCCTAACTTGGGTCCAGGGTGGGTGGAGGACAGCGAGACCCCAGCCAAAGGTCTACGGTGGTTATGGTGTTCCAGTGCGGTGCTTATGGTGCTCGCAATTACTAAGAAGCAGCGATTGGCGGAGGCACCCAGTTGGGGGGGCCAAGCGGTCCATCACAGTTCTTATCAGGCATCACGTGTCAATGTTTCTACAACAAGCCGTAGTTCATCTGGTGACTATAGTGTCCCTTTAACACTAAACACCCTATGTAATCTAACTGACATTAACCCTTCTCTAACATTTTTTTAATTCTTTATTTTTGCAGGTGAAACATGAGAAAATAATATTGCACAGCAACACATCTTCTGAGCAAAATCACAGATAAGATACAAAGAATAAACAGTGTCTAATACTGTATAATCACCCTATTTTATATATTACAGCAACTATTGTTAGGCTAAGTGATTCAGGTAAGTATTCTATTGTACCAGTATTCCATCCTTTAATATGCTAATAGAACCCCTCTCTAACCTCAATTCCTCATTTACCCGTACTTCTAACATTATCTGTAGTCCTGTATGCATTTACATAGCTCCATACACTCACTGTACTCACAGATTCAAATACATTACAAGTAGAAAAATGCACATACATACACACACACAAAGCCAATCTAAAATGTGCAGTTTTATCACACAGCACAATGCCACATATGTTGCAGGTTTTGAGTAGACATGTGCAATTTGATTCGGTCCGAATGTAAATTCGGACAAATTTCAGACGTTCGGATGCTTCCAAATGTCTGAAGTGCTGAATTTTGGAAGTGCCAAAGTGCTTCGGATTTCTGAGAAGTGGCAAAACAAGAGAGAGAGGGAAAATTACGTGAATGATGACAGGGGTAGGGGTAGGGTTAGGGTAGGGATAGGGGTAGGGTTAGGGAAGAGTTAGGTAGGGTTAGAGTATGGTTAGTGTTAGGGTAGGGTTAGGGGAAGGGTTAGGGTAGAGTTAGGTAGGGTTAGGGTAGAATTAGGGTAGGGGTGGGAAAGGTTAGGGTAGGGTTATAGGGTAGGGTAAGGTTTGGGGTAGGCTTGGGGGTAGAGTTAGGGTAAGGGTTAGGGTTAGGGAGCCCTACAGATGTCCCGAATTGCCAAAGTCCTGAATTTCAGAAGTGCCGAACCGAACTGAATTGCCGAAGTCCTGAGTTTCGGAAGTGTCGAAATGCCGAATTGCCGAAGTGGCAAAACGTTTTACTTACCCGAAATTCCAAACCAAAACTAATTTTTTGATCATGCACAGCCCTAGTTTTGAGTGAGCGTGCAATTGGCATGCTGACTACAAGAATGTCCACCAAAGCTGTTGCTCTTGAATTGAATGTTAATTTCTCTACCATAAGTCAAAGGCGTTTCAGAGAATTTGGCAGTACATCCAACCGTCTAAGACCAGCCACCTGGACAGCTGCTGCAACAATCAGTTTGCATAACCAAAGAATTTCTGCACAAACTGTCAGAAACTGTCTCAGGGAAGCTCATCTACATACTCGTAGTCCTCATCGGGGTCTCGACCTGACTGCAGTTTGTCGTCTTAACGAACTTGAGTGGGTAAATGCTCACATTCTATGGCATCTGGCAATTTGGAGAGGTGTTCTCTTCCCGGATAAATCCCAGTTTTCACTGTACAGGGCAGATGGCAGACAGCGTGTATGGCGTTGTGTGGGGGAGCGGTTTGCTGATGTCAACATTGTGGATCGAGTGGCTCATGGTGGCGGTGGGGTTATAGTATGGGCAGGTGTATGTTATGGACAACGAACACAGGTGCATTTTATTGGTGGCATTTTTAATGCACAGAGATACCATGATGAGATCCTGAGGCCCATTGTTGTGCCATTCATCCACGTCCATCACCTCATGTTCCAGCATGATAATGCATGGCCCCAGGTTGCAAGGATCTGTACACAATTCCTGGAAGCTGAAAACATCACAGTTCTTGCATGGCCAGCATACTCACCGGACATGTCACCCATTGAGCATGTTTGGGATGCTCTGGATCGGCGTATACGACAGCGTGTTCGAGGTCCTGCCAATATCCAGCAACTTCGCACAGCCATTGAAGAGGAGTGGACCAACATTCCACAGGCCACAATCAACAACCTGATCAACTCTATGCGAAGGAGATGTGTTGCACTGCGTGAGGCAAATGGGGGTCACACCAGATACTGACTGGTTTTTGGACCACGTTGGACCACTGCACGTTTTAGAGTGACCTTTTATTGTGGCCAGCCTAAGGCACATCTGTGCAATAATCATGCTGTCTAATCAGCATCTTGATATGCCACACCTGCGAGGTGGATGGATTATCTCGGCAAAGGAGAAGTGCTCACTAACCCAGATTTAGACAGATTTGTGAACAATATTTAAGAGAAATAGGCTTTTTGTGTACATAGAAAACGTCTTAGATCTTTGAGTTCAGCTTGTTAAAAATGGGGGCAAAAACAAGTTATAATCTTGTTCAGTGTGTATATGGTTGTCACATTTAACTATATGTTTTTGTTCATTATTAATGCCTGCAATATCCAGTTAATAAATTCATTAATCACACTTCAAATAGCTCTCTTTTGGGGGAAAGTGGGAGAGCACGGGGTACCTTGGGATTCAGAGCCTGAAGGCACCTTACATGTAAATCCGGCCACGGAGATGTACCTAATGCTCTCCCTTGCAGACGCTGACAACTTGCATTTTTAGCTTCTGGTTCTTCAACTGCCAGGAGCCCACGTTAATTCAGTACTTTCACACATGCACAAGACTACAGCACTGAGGTCTATGGAAGATCCTTCAAGAAAATGAGATTCTCATAAGATCAACTGATTAAGAGCTTATGAGACCTTTTAATTGCACTTGAAGTTCATTTTATATTTAGGGAATACTCAAAAGTGATATAGCTGTGACAGAGTCACTTTAAAAATACATGTTCTAGATTTTTTTCCCATAGCTAAAGACAAACACAAAGCAGCAATTATCTTAGCCTTTCCAGCTGGATTAACGAAAACACTTGAGCAATTAAATATGGCGCTTTGGCCAACTTTCAATAGTTTCAACATTAAACTTATATAACGCTTAATGTACCACGTCATCCAATGTTGTGTACTTCTTACTATATAAGATGCAGTTATGTACTGTGATGTGGGTAAGTCTAGTATTGTCATTTGATTAGAAGCAATTCACAGCCTTTTACACAATGAAATTGACAATTGGTTTTGTGCTTCTTTTCCTAAGCAGTCAATCCGGTAAGTGATTTTAAAGTATATTTATATATTCAGTCCTTATTACCATAATAACTTGTCAAAGTTAAGATACGCATTGCAAGGTGGATCATTCAAGTTTAAGGGTATATCCACTAAACCGTGAGTTGTGACAGGTTGACAACTTACTTGCAAAGCTCAGACCAAAAGAGTAGCATTAACAATAAATCTTAAACTCTTTTATTTAAAGGTCTCTTTCCAAGTTCTGAAATCCAAATGGTATACAAGTCGGTTATTATCTCAACAAACTTTGATGTTCAGTGAATAGAATCCTAGGATAACAGTAACTAATTTAACAATTCAAAATCTAGGGTTTATAGGCTTACAAGTCCAAAGAGTTACCATGGTTTGTTTTAATGAGATCAAATACTGCTGGAATGATAGATTCATGGATGATTTTTATTTATACAGATAAACTGTGTACATGATTATTGTAGCACACAGAAATTAATTTTTTTTTCTTTTTGTTAAACCAACTAATTTACGTTTTGATGTTCTTTTTGTAGCAATCTATATTTACATTTTCATTAAAAAAACAATGCTATCGTTAAATTAGTTTATATATCAGAGTAAGATCATGTCTTATAAATTGATACAACTGATTGTACTATTATCCATCAAATGTTTTTTTCAGGTGCATTGCTTTCTCAATCAACATGCGGTGGACTTGTAAGTATATATTTTACAATGTTTTATAACACAAATATCTTCAAGGATCTATTTGATAGCAGAAAGAGCGACGAGAGAGCAAAAAGCATATTTATATGTATTATGACCAACCTAGTCCATTTGGTATTAAAGAACTATGGTATTAAAGACTTTTGGCAGTCCCTTACATGCACTTCTTTTGCACAATCTGTGATTATGATATCAAAGCAAATATTACAATACAATATTTCTATAGCATCAACTGCAAAAAACTCACTGGTAATAAAATGCTTCTCTCTAATAGCACCAGAAACCTTTGAATGTGTGTGGGCTTTGCAGGTTCTCCTAATACTTCTGTAAAATAGTTGGACCTGCACAGGAAAATAGGATATACTCACTACAATCTGATGCAAAGTTGTCAGTCTTTGTGCTTCCATCTTTTATCAAAAACCATCTGGCAGACATGGTCGGCACAAGAATGGCACAAGAATTTTTGGCCACAGAGGTGTCCCTTCGACTAAACTCATCTTCACCTGTACGTCTTTTAACACCCTTAGAATTTCCTACCTCCTTTTGTATTTCTTATACCCTCTTTTGTGTTGTACATCCCCCTTTAGAGTATCCAATTCATCACTTTTTCCTTTGTGTGTCTTATACCCCCCTTGTCTGTCTCTTACAATCCCCCCTTGTGTGTTTTATATTTTCCCTTTCAGCTCCTTTGTGTATTTCTCTCTCCCCCCCCCACTATGTATGTATCTCCTGCCTCCCCCTAGCCCCTTTGAATGTCTCATTTAACCCTTCCCCAGCCCATTTTGTGTGTCTTACCTCCCTTCCCTAGCCCATCTGTCTCTTTCTCTTCTTCTCTTTTCCCCTTCTCCAGCATCTCTGTGTGCCTTTTTCTCTCCCCAGCCCCTTTTGTCTATTTATTCTCTCCCCAGCCCCTGTGTGTGTCTCTTCCCTTTATCCCCTCTATGTATGTCGTTCTCCCCGTCCCAGCCCCTATATATTTGTCTTCTTTTTCTCACCACAGCCCCTTTTGTATGTCTCTTCCCCAGTCCTTTTTGTGTGTCCCTTTCTCCCCTTCCCCAGTGTGTCTTTTTCTCCCCATCCCCTTTTGTGTCTCTTCTCCCTTCTCTCCTGCTTACCTCTATTCTGTAGAGTAGCCGAGCAGGATCTTCTGCTGCATTGGAGGATCTGGAAGGATCCTGGAATGGACTTGGAATGACTGGAAGGAAGGGGAGCGCTGTGCAATTCCTTTCTATCTGGTCACCCCGAAAATTGCACCCCCTGGTCCGGTATACCCCAACAATTGCACCATTCCTGGCAACCTCGCTTGGCAATATTTGTGTTAGTTTGTGCTCCCCACTCACACCAGAATACAGAGTAATGTGCCATGGAAGATTCTGAAGATTTTATGCCAAATTGTAAAAAAACAAAACAAAAAAACAGCCTTCAAGTCCATTATGTTTTCAGTTCAGCTCTGTTGACCTAACATGTGAAATTAACTATTAACGGTTAGAAATGAAACATCAACTTTTTCCAAATTAAACCTGGCAAAATTAAGGCTAAATTACCCAAGCTCACAGATTAATGACAGCAAACAGCAAATCAAATATCTCTGTTTACATTAGTGCTGCCTTTATTATTGTGCTTTTATTGTTTGTGCATTTGTAAAGCAATAAGTGATTTAATTTATATCAAGATTACGGTGTCTTTCTTATTTGATGCGTGTGGTTTTTCAGAGTAATATTGATGATGCATCTCTACTCGACTGTCTAGGCAAAATAAAAGACGTAAGTACTATAGTAATTATTATAGTAAGTATTATAGTACCTGAGTTTCCTCATTCAAAGTATGGAAAGGACCTGTTGACTTCTAAAATGGCATGGAAGATCTATTGTCTACCTTTTGATCACCCATGGTTCTTCCCAGCCATGAATAAAGCTCAGCTAAAGGTCTTCTAATATGATTGGCCGCCATGTCTTCTAGTAGTTTAAAGGAGCACTATAGGGTCAGGAACACAAACATGTATTCCTGACCCTATAGGGTTAAAACCACCATCTAGCCACCCTGTCCCCCTCATGCCTCCCTAAGTATAGAAATCGTACTTATTTTCAAGTCTGGAGCTGCTTGCATTGTCACTGTTTGCTTTAGACCGGCCGACTGCCTACTGACATCATCAGAAGTGGTAGCCTGATCCAATCACAATGCTTTCCCATAGGATTGGCTGAGACTGACAAAGAGGCAGATCAGGGGAAGAGCCAGCATGGTGCAAACACAGCCCTGGCCAATCAACATCTCCTCATAGAGATGAATTGAATCAATGAATGAGGAAAGTTCAGTGTCTGCATGCAAAGGGTGGAGACACTAAATGTTTGGATGCATTTTAGGCAGCCATGATCCAGGAAGGATCTCATACAGCTATCTGAGGAGTGGCCAGTAAAGTTATCACTAGACTGTAATGTAAACACTGCATTTTCCCTGAAAAGACAGTGTTTACTGCAAAAAGCCTGAAAGTAATGATTCTACTCACCAGAACAAATTCAATAAGCTGTAGTTATTCTGGTGACTATAATGTCCATTTAACAGTGGGACAAAAAAATGTCCTCATAGCTCTTCATCTAAATTTGTTTACAATATTCATACCCAAAATCTGTAAAATTATAAATGAAAAATAAATAAAAATTGAGAAATATTAAACTTTAACATAATATATAAAAAATTCCTAAAAAGCAACAATGCTTGAGTGAGGAATCTGACTGGGTTCACTAAGAGAAATCTAGCAACAATTGTAAAAGACTTATTTACATATAATCTGCAAATGTATGGACTGTTTTAGTATTACTAAGGCTGTTTAGCATTAACAAGGAGTAGAACTGGCTGACATATTTTGGCCACTACTTGGTTTGTTTTCTGCTCACCAGAGGGAGTGGTTTTTTTTTTTTTAATATATTTTGAAGTATGTTTTAATGTATGATAGATAGATACAGAGGCGGCTCTAGACTTTATGAGGCCTTAGGTGAATCTCAAATAAAAAAGTGAAAAAAATAGAGTTGCAATACATGCACACTGTCACATATACACATTGATGCACAGTTTACCTGTGTATGTGCCTGAGAGTTTGTCTGACAGAGAGTAACCTTGTGTGTGAATGTATGTCTCTGTGAGCATGTTTGCGTTTTTGTCTGGGACCGTATGTGTATGGGGTGGCTGCTTGAAGTGTGTTGTGTGTATGGGGGTCTGCCTGTAGCCTTTGTGCATTGTTTTTATGGCAAAGCTATGTTTCTTGACTGTGTGTTGACTGTGTGGTGCATGTCTTCAGCTGGTGACTATGACAAGGTAAGTAAAGTGGTACCAGTGGCAGGGAGAGCGTGA
This sequence comes from Pelobates fuscus, assembly GCF_036172605.1. Lineage (NCBI taxonomy): Eukaryota > Metazoa > Chordata > Amphibia > Anura > Pelobatidae > Pelobates > Pelobates fuscus. Next base: position 78,482,162 of record NC_086319.1, read on the forward strand.
CAGGGCGAAGGGGGTAAATGGACAGAGCGGGTTGTGAGAGAGAATGAGGGACAGGGAGTAAGACATGGTTTGATGAGGGAGTGTGACAGGGCGAGTGGAGGTAAGTGTGTCAGGGCAATTGTGGCATGGTAGGAGGGACTAGTGGGACAGGATTAAGGGGAGTTAATGTGAGTGTGGATGCATGAAGAGACTGACAGTGTGTGGGGAGGTGACAGTGTGAGGGGATGCTAACAGTGTGTGTGAGGGGGTGATGGTGTGAGGGGGGGGGTGATGGATTAAGGGAGGGGGGGTGATGATTTGAGCAAGGGGGTGATGGTGTATTTATTCCCTGGTGGTCCAGTGTGGGCTGCCTGGTGGTCCGGTGGCAATTACAGTAGAGCTGCAGACCATGTATCGAGCAAGACCTGTCAGAGCGTTGCCGTGGTAACCCGCGGCAACGCTCTGATTGGCCAGTTCTCGCAAGACACATGGTCTGCAGTTCTGCTCACTGCGGAGCTGCAGACCAGTGTCTGCGATAGCTGGCCGGGCAGACAGGAGGGGCTTCGAACCCGGTGGCATACTGAGCAAGCCTCCGGGGCCCCCGCTGACCGAGGACCCGACACAGTCTGCCCTCAGGTAGTTTAGGTGGTCGCGAGGCCCCAGATAGCGTGAGACCATAGGCGGCCACCTAAACCGCCTAATTAGAGAGCCACCCCTGGATAGATAGATAGATTGCATTAAAAATTTAATTTCAAAAGTTGTTTTGTGATGAGCAATGAGGGACTTTACTACTTTTACTAGGTTTTGCAAAAGGCACATAATGGCCTAAAACTGACCCTGACTGTGGGAATACTTTGTAACATTTGATGTATTTATGGAGCTAGATAAAAGTATTATTAAAAAGTTCATCATACTATATATACAGAATTAAAGGGACACTCCAGGCACCAATACAGCTTTAATGCATTTGATGGCTTTTTACCTTATTAGTATTGTGGTGGAATCTCGGTAAAAATAAATTTAGTAGGCCGAGATTACCATGTGGTATGTGTACGTGCATATACTGGTGTATTGGTCGGTTGGTTGCACGTGGCAACGATACAATCAGTAGTGTACGGAGCATGTGCAGGAATACAGGATATACGAGTATTTCCCCTCCTCCATTGTGCTGGGCAAGCCATGTGGTCAAACAGGAAGTTAGTTTTTGTTCGGTTGATTGGATAAGAGTATGTGTAGGTTGAACTGATTATGGGAGGAGCTACATGCCTATATAAGGGACCTACACTGTATGATCAGGGCTCAGACTTTGCTGTTTTTTGGTGACATTAGTCCCTCTGAGTCCCGGTCGGTGAATCGAATAAAGAATCTCTTCCTTCCTGAAGAAACCTGTGTCCATCTCTCTGTGCTTGGCTTCCGTCAGTTTCTCCGGTATCAGTATTTTTTGCATTAACAACTCTACAGTTTTTGCACAGAAAGAAAAAAAGAGTAAATGTTTTACAGAATGCTGTACCAAAAGCCTGCCTTCTTAGCCATGTCCCCTCATGCCAGGAAGACTTCCTAATCAAAGGTATGCATACAGTCTTTAACAACACTGTGTGAGCTGCTTTCAATTCACAATCTGGCTGCAGACAGTCAGAGTAACTACAAACAGGTAGTGATATCCTTACAATATGTCTCCCTAGGTGTCCTCTCCTTCGAATGCAGGTTGCTTTGTAGTTTATATAACTCAGTACTGTCAGTGGCTGTGCTGTGTACATAAGGAAGTGGGTCTGGCTGGGAAAGGGTGTTGACCAGAGCAGCAACCTCTCTATTTTGGAACCCAGAATGCAAGGACCCCAGCATGCACACAAATTAAGGCAAAAAAAGTGTATTGTTATTTACAAGGAACACAATATAATCAGATACAAGGCCCAGAGGAGGCGGGCTGAAAGCTAGCCGAATAGGAGGCATGTGTGGGTGTGGGTGTAAAAATGGGTGTGGCATTTAGGTTAAGGGGTTGGGTGGGGTTGTATAAATAACGGACATTTTGTCCCTTTCACCTCAGCCATCTTAAAGATAACGGCGAGGTGTCAATTTCCCTCCCTCCCTCCCCTTTTTTGCTGTTTTGTTTCTTTTCTCTGTATGTGAATTCATTATCTTGTCACAGCCGGCGGGTATGGTCCTTGCCGAACCAATTGGGAAGAGGAGTACAGGAAAAGAAGGATGCTGGGTCGGGCCCCCTCCCCTAACCTCGGGAAATGTTTGGGTATTTGGGCGTGCACTCTGTGCCAGGAATGGTGGCCAGGGGTTGGCATGTGGAATTGGAAGGCCAAGGTGAAGGCCAGGTATCCTGGACGAGGGGGGAGGGCTGATGCCTCGGTAGGGTGTGTACCCTAGAGGGTTGGTGGTACGGTTGGCAAGGACTAGTTCGAGTTAAACCATGCTTATACCTTGATTTTATTTATGGTTGGTTTTATAAATATGTTTGTTAAATTATAAATAAAAGCTGTGGCCTTTTTTATACCACACATTTATGTTTCCTAGTTTTGATTGGGTTAAGGGATTGAATGGGGGGGATGTATTGAGTCGCACCACACGATAACCGCTACCTACACACAAGCACAGGTAACTCAATGTAAGAAAAGGATGCCCTCTGGATACAGGGAGCAATTAACTCAGGAAGGCAGCATGCTCTGGGATAGAGACTATTATCTAGGACCAGACCAAAAACATCATTAATGAACTGGTCTACAAAAAGGGGTGTGACTGAAATAAATATAAGGAGGAGATAGGTGATTTCTAAGTAAGGTCAGTCTGGGTACAGCAGCCTGCAACAGCTCCACAGAAAGGTAGTGGCACAGTGAGATACTGCACCAGACTGAAACTAAACAGAATCGTGACAGGAAGTATTTTTCTGAAGTGAGTAGCCTTATGGTGCAGCATTATGTCAAACATTTTGTTTTCTTTATAAAAATTTATAAAGATTTGAGCATACAACAAAAAAACAATATATTAATGAGGCAAAAATCTATCAAACGCATAAAAGTTGTATTTCCTTTAGTATCCCTTTAAGGCCTCTATTTAATAAGCATGCCAAATGATTTAATACTATTAGACAATCTTTACAGTAGATTTAAGTGCAATCATAATTAAGAGTCATACTATAAAGCACTTGGAAAAGTTTTTCCAACAGAATTGAATCATTTGGAAAGCTTATTAAATCAAGTCCTAAATGCCTTAGTAGTGTAATCCTTTCTGGTGTAATCATTTTTATATTCTTATTTTTAGAACACAAATGAATCTTTTAACAAATTGGGAGAACTTATTTGCAACTATGACCCGGCTAAGGTAAATACATGGAAAAGCATACGGTAAATATACTTAACATTTTGATTGATATTAATTATATTTGCAGCCGGCACCGGACTGACTGACCGAAATACCTGGAAAATGTCCCGGTGGACCGCGGCACATGGGGCAGCACTGTCAGTTCTGATGCCATTTACATTATTTTCCCTTCAGATTATGACTGTCTGAGGTAATTAAGGAGGGAGGTCCTTGGGGCTGGTGCGGCTACAGTACACCAGCAAAGTTAGTAGCCAGCTTGAGAAAGTCTACCTTCACAATCCCTGCCAAGCAACTTTTGAGCTTCTGTTCCACCCCCACACTTAAGCTCAGCCCCCACGCACTCAAGCTCTACCCCCCAGCCTTTTGCAGCTCCAGCCATGGGCGTCCGCAGGAATTTTTCCAGGGGGGGCAAAATTATAATGACATCCATGCCTGGCCCCTTGTTGACAATGTCATGAAGGGGAGGAGCATAGCCAATCAGCGACACCCTACCCAACGACACTCTGTGCTTCCTGACACTCAGTAAAAAAAAAGACACATTAACACTGAGACTATTTTTACCTGGGGAGATGAGCAGGTCCAAAGTTTACCTGCCAGGCCCAGGTACCAAAGCCTTATGATGTGGTGTCCAGAAAAAAGTGGAGGGATCACTTCACTTGTCCTTCTTGCTCCAATCTCCTTTTCTTCTCCTTCATTTGACACAGTCTTTTTATTCTTCTGACACTATCTTCTCTCCTCCTTGGCTTCTTCTGCTCTTTGCTGTTTCTTCTCCTTCCTGCTCCTTCTCCTACTTAACCTTCCTGCTCCTTGCTGTTCCTTTCTGCTCCTAATCCTACTTTACCTTTGCGCTCCTTCTGATTCTTTCTGCTCCTTCTGTCCCTTTTTGCTTCTTGCATACGCTTCCTTCTCCTTGCTGACCCTTCCTGCTAATTTCTATTCCTTTCTGCTCCTTTTCCTACTTTCCCTTGGTGCTCCTTCTGCCCCTTCCAGCTCCTTTCTACTCCTTGCTGCCCATTTCCAGCTCCTTGCTGGCCCTTTCTGCTCATTCTCTTACTTTACCTTTGTGCTCCTTCTGATTCTTTCTGCTCCTTTATCTTTGTGCTTCTTCTGTCCTTGCAGACCCTTCCTTCTCCTTGCAGACCCTTCCTTCACCTTTCAGACCCTTCCTGCTCCTTGCTGCCCCTTCCTGCTCCTTGCTGCCCCTTCCTGATTCTTTCTGCTCCTTGCAGACCCTTCCTGCCCCTTCCTGCTTATTTCTGCCCCTTCCTACTCATTACAGGCCCTTTCTGCTCCTTGATGTCCCTTCCTGCTCATTTCTGTTCCTTCTCCTTTCTGCTCCTTCTCCTACTTTACCTTTCTTCTCGTTGCTGACCCCTCCTAAATGCTGCCCCCCATCATCCCTCACTTACCTGATCTGTAGGCTGCCCCCCATACCTCACCTAATCTGTAGGCTGCCCCCTCATGCCTCCATTACCTGATCTGTAGGCTGCCTCACTTGCCTGATCTGTATGCAGCCCCCCATGCCTCACTTACCTAATCTGTAGGCTGTCCCCCCACCCCCATGCCGGCTGCATGTGCTGCTCCCCTGCGGAATCAGTCAGGAGAGAGAAGCAGGGATAAGATGTAGCTTCATATTCCTGTCTCTCTCAACACACAGCACCACCTACTGGTTGCAGTGTTTTTTCACTCTCATCAGAAAAATACCGGCACAAACTGAAAAATCCAGGGGGGGGACGACAAATGCCTCGCCTGCAGACGCCCATGGCTCCAGCTGATCTCACCGGCAGAAGGGGCCAGAAAATGGCAACTTCACCTCCTAGTCCTCCCAGTGCCCTAATCACACAATTTTAGTACAGTTTGATTTGACTTCTTACCTGGGTTCCACACCATCACTACTTCCGGTGGTACATGGTTTAGCTTAAGAATGATCAGAAAGTTTAAGCTTTAATAGCCAAACTGTGCCTTAAGCCAAGTTGCAGAGTTCTTTTCATATCGGCTATTTTTTATTACAATTCACTACAATTCATGTTTAGTGAATAAGGCTCTGTGCTTACACAATATGTTTTGCTTAATGATGCATTTTGCAAAAAAAATTAGTTTAGTTACATCTTATGCACCTCCAATATATCATTTTTTTTTTTTTTGCTTTACCCCAGGCAATCATGGATCCAGTAAGACCGCCCCATTTTCATGCTACTGTCCTACCATGCCAGCATCGAATCGTCACCAGCCAGCATAGTGAAAGGGAATCATTATAGGCATGGTGTATCCTGGTTTTGTGCTGCCCTAGGCATGACAAAACTCAGGCCCCCTCCGCCACCCCCCTTCCCTGCCTTCTAAATACACACATTCACTGACAGACAAACATACACAAGCTAACAGACACACACACTCACACACTAACATACACACACACTCACTCACTAACAGACACAAAGACTCACTCACTGACACACACACACACATTCACTAACAGACACACACACACACTCACTCACTAACAGACACAAAGACTCACTCACTGACACACACACACACATTCACTAACAGACACACACTAACAGACACACACACACTCACTATCAGACACACACACACTCACTAACAGACACACACACTCTAACAGATACACACTCTAACATACACCCACACAAACTAACACACCAGTGGGGCTGCTGGGCGGCTGGCCAGCCGGTGACTGCAGGCGGCGAGGGAGCACTGATCCTCCTGTTCGGCTCCCTTGCGCACCACAGAGTGATGCCGGGAGCCGGAATATGACGTGCTCCCTCGCCAGCAACGCCCCCATGACCGCATTACCAGCTCGGGTGTGCATTATTTTTCTAATAATTCAACGGCCTGTCGTCAATTATTCCTTACTTGTGCTGTGGCTATTGGACCATGCAGAGAGTGCTTCAGTATTTCCGTTTGCAAATTCTGACATTGATTCGTATTTGTAGTTGGAGTGTATCAATTTTTGGGTTGACTTCCACTAGAGGACTGTTAGACTGGAAAAAATCTCCACAGGGTCTGGAAACCCTTATGCTGCCATGGCCTTACGCAATAACAAAAAAGATCTTTCTGCTTTCCATTTAACTCTCCAGCTGCTGGGAATACTTAAAGGGACACTATAGTGTCAGGAAAACCGCTTGGTTTTCCTGACACTATAGTACCCTGAGGGTGCCCCCACCCTCAGGGGTCACTCTCCAGCGGTGCTGAAGGGGTTAAAACTCCTTCAGCTACTCACCCTTTCCCCCCCGCTGGGCTCCCTTACCTCTTCATTTTTTTCATATAACATTACGTATTGCTGTTAATTAGTCTTTTGTTAAGTGATGCACATGACAGTCTTTGATTTAGGAACCCAATAAACATTTGCAGGTACTAGAAAGAATTCTCTTTTTTTCAAGTGCAGGATGTTTCTAAAAAGATAACGACATCTGGTGTCAGGCACAAGAACAGAAAAATATTGTATGTTTAAAAAAATGCGAGTTTGACCCTTTCAAAGCATGAGTATTTTGTATTATAATCAGGCCTACTGACCATCCAGTCTTTAAAGCCATGTATACAGTAATGGTTTAGCTACGTAATAAGAAATACAGAAGTAGAAAGCAGGACATGAGACTGACACACTGTAACATAAAATATATAGCTCTTTATGTTTAGGGGAATATTCACTAAGCATTGCATAGGTAAAATAAATTATTTTCCATCAAGGACAATGAGACATCTAGATCCTATTAGTGCATAGTTAAAGGGTAACTATATCCCTTTTGAGAGGGGAACCTTCCTGGTGTAATATGCCCTATTGGGCATTGTGGAGAAGATCCGCCCCCTCCATTCGCTGTAAAACCTGTACAAAAAAGGTTTTACTTATCTGAATTCTAGCGCCGGGCAAAGTCCCCAGTGCTGCTTTTCCGTGCCCCCTCCTGACATCATGGCGTTTGCATGTGGTCCAATCACAGATTTCTCATAGAAAGGCATGTGATGGGACCAATTCGTGGGCTATGAGGACATGCACATGCTTCAGGCTGGCAAGGGGAGGGAGGCACAGGGAGTGACTTTCTAAAAATAAATAAATCATTGACGGTGGAAGCGCCCACAGAGAGGGAGAGGAAGATTTTAATGTCTGTTGTCAACATGCAGCGCTTACTGACATCAGACATAAGTTGTGCACAGAATTGACATGAGGCAGCCTGGAAGTTCTGGGTTGCCAACATCACATTTGCTTGGGGTGAACACAATTACTAATATCTCTGTATGTGGCATGCAGAGGTGTAACTAGAAACCATGAGGCCCCGGCCCCATACATCTACCTCCTACCCCACACTTCCCCGCTGCCCTCACACATGCAGACAAACAGATACACATACACATGTAGAGACACACACACACACTCAGACACACATACACACTCAGACACACACACACACATACACTCAGAAACACACTCACAGACAAACACATACACACACTGAGACACACATACACTTACAGACACATACACACACTCAGACACACACATTCACAAACACACTCAGACACACATACACTTACAGATACACACACTCACAGACAAACACATTCACACACACATTATTAATAGTAAATGTCCATCCAGCCAGCGTGAATCTGTCCCTATTGTCCAGTGGGGCTTCAGTGCGGTGGGCAGCAGAGTTACTGTCGGACGTCGCGAGGGAGCTGTGTTCTCTCTGTTCTGCTCCCTCGTGGGCTGTCTACTGATACCGGGAGCTGGAATATGGGGTCATATTCCGGCTCCCGGCATTAGCAAGCTTCGTGTTAGGGAGCAAGGCAGAGAGACCACAGCTCCTACGCCGCGTCTGACAGGAACTCTGCCGTCCGCCAGTGGTGTCCAATAGGTGGCCAGCGGGCCACTTCTTGGGCCCACCTATGACAGGGGGAACACGGAGGGGGCGGCATCTAGGCAGCCCACAGTCGCAGGGGTCATGGCTACGGGCCCCCTGCAGTAAGGTACGCCACTGGTGGTGTGTTTCAAACTGACTCCGACCACCATGATCACTTCAAATCACTAAGGTGGTCATGGTGGTTGGAGTAACCCTCTGAATTAAACTTGATTGCATGCTTTGTGAATTCAATGTCTCTTACTAACAGGAAATTTGTGGGGGAACTTCTTCCTCTTTCCCTCATGGTAACCTAAATATAATTTATAAAGGTATATCCCAATATAAATGTTACTCCTCATGCATGCCTTATGTTCCTTTTTGTTAAGGTAAAGAACGATTTAGAGTTACTGAGAAGTTTCCTTGAACAGGCAGACAGCCTACTGGTAAGATTCACCATATTTCACCAGCCTTTACAATGTTAAATGTTATTACGTTTTTGCTAAATATTCAACATTCAATTTCAGGTTCCGGTGTGGTGGAATCTCGGTAAAAATAAATTTAGTAGGCCGAGATTACCACGTGGCATGTGTACGTGCATATGCTGACGTATCGATCAGTTAGTTGCACGTGGCAAGATACGATCAGTAGTGTACAGAGCATGTGCGAGAATACAGGATGTAGTATTCCCCTCCTCCATTGTGCTGGACAGGCCATGCGGACAAGCAGGAAGTTAATTCTTATTTGTATTGATTGGTCAAGAGAATGTGCGGGTGGAGCTTAATATGGGAGGAGTTATGTGTCTATATAAGGAGCCTGCACTATTGTCCGGGGCTCAGAACTTGCTGTATTTTGGTGACATTAGTGTCAGGATCGGGACAGGGATCCAACACGCAGAGTACAAACAGTAGCCAGATACGTATACCGGACCTTAGAATGGCCGGACTAACGTAAGTAGTACAGTATAGAATGGTCAAAGACAAGCCGAGGTCGAGGGTAACAGAAGACAGGTAAGCGAGAGACAAGCCGAATCAAGGGTAACAGAGATAAGCAGAGTAAGGTAATCAAGCCGGGTCAAAACCAAAAGGGATAATAGAATACACAAGCACTGAGTGACTAGAACAAGCTAGAACCACGACAGGGCAATGAGCTAATGAAAGAAGCTCTGTTAAATACCCTGTTCAGAGCAGTAACCACGCCTCCGAGGCGTCCTGATTGGTCCTGCAGCAATTGACTGACAGGTCGTTCCGGGGGAGTGTCCTGATGACTACTTCCTGCCTAGATGCTGTAAAAGGCAGTCACTCCCTCGCGGCCGGCCTAGCATGACCGGATAGACCGCGGGGAAGGGAGCCATCAGACCGTCTGGATGGAGGAACAGCTAAGTCTCTACCTCTTTCGGAGGTAGAGACCACAGGTACCCTGACAATTAGTCCCTCTGAGTCCCGATCGGTGAACCGAATAAAGAATCTCTTCCTTCCTGAAGAAACCTCTCTGTGCTTGGCTTCCGTCAGTTTCTCCGGTATCACCGGTTTCCGGCGGGACTGAAAGAAAGTGTGCACACTGAGTGCGCACTTCCTTTCAGTCCCGCCGGAAACCGGAACCTGAAATTGAAGTTCCTGTACCGCGGTGCGTACTGTGCTGCCGGCCCACGCTACAAGACAGGTAAGTAAACCTTCACATTCGCTCCATAAGATGCACAGACATTTCCCCACACTTTTGAGGGGAAAAAAAGTGCGTCTTATGGAGCGAAAAATACGGTAACTTCCAAAGCATGCATGTCAAACTCACGGGCCGTATGCAGCCCACAAGGAACTTCTTTGCGGCCCAGCTAATCATGGGCACCGGTCTAGGGGGTTAAAAAAATCACTTTTCAGATTGACAAGTGATTTTTGCGCCTGCCTTGGCCTTTACTCCCTGCACCCTCAGGCAGCCTGCGGCTCCATAAGGGAACTGCACACACTGTACATTAGAAGGGAGAGCACATCCCCCTCCCGCTCTGTGTAGGAATGCCGAGTGTCACGTGACTACCCACCTCTCAGTCTGTCAGTGTGCCACCCCGGAGGGTGAGAGGCCCCCCTCCCCTGTCAGGTAAAACGGAAGGGAGAGGGACCATCTAGCTATAGGGCAGAGCAAAGCCGGCCTGCGCCTCTGTGAGGCTGCCTGAAAATAGGGTAGGAGTATGAATGGAAGGGGTAGGAAGGGAGACATGGGAACGGGGGCGGGGCAATATGAATGGGAAGGTAGGAGGTAGATATGAATGGAAGGGGAGAGAGACATGGATGGAATGAGTAGGGAGGGAGATATGGGAGGAGAAATATGGTAGGGAGATGTGGGGTATAGACATGAAAGGAAGGGGGATGGAGACATTGGGGGAGAGGTATGGAAGGGAGGGTGACATGGATGGAAGAGGGGAAAGGGAGACATGGGGGAGAGACATAGATAGAAGGAGGAGAGATATATGGATAGTATGGGGGAGATACATGGATGGTAGGGGGGAGAGAGACATGGATGGAAGGGGAGGCAGAAGAGACATGGATGGAAGGGGGTAGAAGCGAGTGGAGTGTGCAGCCACACCTTACTCTGCCAGGAGATTGCAGAGGGACTAGGAAGCGAGCGGGACAGACAGTGCGGCTACCTACCTGGCTGAGACTGCAGTTTGCAGAGGTACTGAGGGATCGAGCGGAGCTGACACTCCAGACCGTGGCATTACTACTGAGACAGTAAGTAACTTGAGGTGAAAATTTTGAGTAAATTATTTATATGTACACAGGATTACATATTGCTTGCATGAGAATGATACAAGTAATTACATGATTTTGCTATTTCATGAAGAAAAGTCATGATTTTATGAAAGACAAGGAGGCGAGTATTGCTTAACCCTTTATTCACTGTCCACCAATAGCAGCAAAGAATACAAATAGTAAGAAAAAAATGGTAACCATAGTGATAGACCACTCCCATACCAAGTCCCAGTATAATAGTCAGCACCTCCCCACACACTTCCACTTTCTTTGGAGATGTGACACCAAACCAGCAAGCAGGAACCGATGAACAGTCCAGAACTCAGCAGACCAAACCATCCCGAAATCCAGCCGGATACTTATCAGGAACCATCTGTGAACTGGGACTAAACCATCAACAAATGACTAAGCGTCAACAACAGGGAGTCTGTCACAGCACCATCCATTGATCTCCAGCCAACGTGGTGAAGTCTTGGGAAGAAGTGAGGATCTTTATACAGTACTAACAGCACAGAATCAACCTGTGAAAACATAAAAAACAGGAGCCCAACCGTTTAATCGGTACTAAAACCAATTGCTCATGCCAAGCCATAATATATTGATATACTGAAACCACATAGTGCCCCTAATGTCAGACAAGAGAACCACCACCAGGCCAACATAACATTAACAGTACGGATGCACATAAAAAGGCAATACCATGTTGAACTCAGTGCAATACTTACCAACCTGAGATATAACACAACAGGGGGGGAAACACAATGATAGAAAAAAAAAGGGTGGGACAATACTCGCCTCCGTGTCTTTCATAAAATCATGACTTTTCGTCATGAAATAGCAAAATCATGTAATTTTATGTCAAGACACGGAGGCTCATATTGCAAGTTTAAAGCTGATCAATAAGCGAAGAGAAAACGTGTTGAAGGCCGAAAGTAAAATTCTCTGAAGGTGGATTCGCGGGACCAGTCTGCCATCCTCATCAGGTCTTACAGGCGTACTCTCGAAGACACCATAGACGTGGCTGATGCCCCTCGTGCGGAGTGAGCGCTAAAGATGGATGTATCTACACCGGCCAGTGACATCACACATTTCACCCAACGAGCCAAGGTAGTGCTGGACACCGGGACGAAGGGTTGACGAATCGAGAGAGAGAGGGGACGCTGCCAAACGATGGGCACTCATCCGAAGTTCATACTCCCTCAAACAGGTCACAGGACATAGCACCGGGGTAGTTGGAAAACTCGGATATGAGACCGAACGTATAGCCGTCTTAGTGCATCTGGAGATGTTAAATGTCACTCAATCTGGAGTGAAGGACCTAGCATCGTAGTCCAGGGCCTGTACATCCAAGACCCATTTGCAAGAAATGAGGCTGAACAGGGAAACCAATTTATCCGACAGTTGTCGCAGGGTGAGGTCCGCATTAGGAGGCCAGGAAGTAAACAGTGACAAAAGTAAATAGTCCCATGTAGCCGAATATCGAGGTATGGGGGGACGCGACAGGTGTGAACCCTGAAGTAAGCGGCACACCAAAGGGTGTTGGCCTGCAGGACAGCCGTTGAAACCCTGGTGAGCTGAAGAGATGGCTGATTTATCCAGGTTAATCGTGCGATACGCCCGACCAGCCTCGAATAACGAATTGAGGAATTAGAGTATCGCTGTCACAGGTGCCGAAACGGGATCCAAGTCCCGAGCCAGGCACCTGCCAGTCCAAGCTCTCCAAGTGGTCCCATATGATCATCTAGTGCTGGGGGCCCGTGCGTCAGCCAGGAGGAGTCGAGTTGCATCCGAAACTCCTTGGATATCCCAGGGATCCCGGAAATCCTCCATGCGAGTAGCAGCAACGACCCATCCAGTAGGAGGGGGTGTCGTTGGCCCAATGGGTCCAGCAGAAGATGCTGGCAGGATGGCAGAAGTCTGGGTACATCTATCGCCAGTTCCAGGAGCTGTGGGAACCACGACTGGGTCCCCCAGAATGGGGTCAGTAGGACCAAGTCGGCCATCTGGCGTCGTATTTGGAGTAGAACCCGAGGAATCATGGCAAATGGAGGGAAGGCGTAAAGGGGTGAGCCGGTCCAGTCTTGTAGGAAGGCGTCCACTGCCTCCGCGGCTGGGTCTGGGCGCCAGCTGTAGAACCGAGGTAGTTGGGTGTTGGGCCGTGAAGTGAAGAGGTCGATGGCAAAAGGTCCCCAGAGAGACAAGATAGCGGAGAACACCTCTACATCCAATTTCCTATCGCTGCTGTCTGACAGATAGCGTGAGCTCCAATCCGCATGGGTGTTGTGGAGACGGAGAAGGTATTCCGCCTGCATGATCAGATTCCTGGAGAAACAATAGGCCCAGATGTCCTTCGCAAAGCGGGCCAGAATAGCCGAATGCATGCCACTCATGTAATTTACATAGCGAACTGCTGAGATGTTGTCCATGCGCAGTCGGATGCACTCACTGGCGGTCCCGTTCGCGAAGCCCCGGATCGCAAAGAAGCCGGCCAGGAGCTCCAGGGCATTGATGTGAAGACGGGATTCGTCCTCCGACCAGCGTCCCCTGGTAGTCACACCGTTGCAGTGGGCACCCCAACCGTGGAGACTTGCATCTGAATCCACCGTGAATTCCCGTTGGGAACCGAAGACTGCCTTGCCATTCCAAGCGGATAGGTTGTGGATCCACCAGGTCAGCTCGTCTCGGGTTTCCGAATCTAGGGAAACCATGTGTCACGTTCACATAGAGTAAGATGGAGCTCAACTGCAGATTTCAGATTAAATAGATGTGAATGTGATATATTGAGGAAAATAAAGAGATGACAGTTCACCAGAGAATTCACTGATACTGTGTCTTTAATATTTTGATTGAAGAAAACATAGGTACTGTATCTTTAAATACTTCAGTATTGGTGAGTGGATTCTTAGACTATCTTATACAATTGAATTGCAGCAATAAAATGAAGGGAAGGTAATGGAGATTAACTTGCAGATATTTGATTTAGCTTAATTGGTAGAAAACATCTCAGCTGGAGACTGAAGGGTTAATGAATAGGAATTACTCCTATAACGATAGGAGAACGTGCGAGCAGGCTAAAGCTTGAGTGCTCAGTAGTCAGTGGAAACGTTTGTATAACACAAGTGAGGTAACTTAGCTTCCAGAGGCTTTAAGTTGGTCCCAGAGTCCCCTCCGGGGAGGTTCCGTTGGAGAGAGGTCGAGAGGAGTCGAAGTGCTAGCCGTGATCGAGGGAAGGAGAAGGAGGTCAGTCGAGTACGAGTCCGGTTCGGTACACAGGAAATTTGTAGAGAAGAGTTGCAGCCGGTTTAATTCCGCGGTACGCTGTTCATTAATCCAGCGTCTGTTGTCTGGCGCGGTCGCATTATGTAGCGCAATGAGACCGCGTCAGAGAGGGGGTGTGGCTACAGTCTGTCAACCCGGAAGAGACAGGAACTACTGGTAACGGCCATGACACCATGTCTGCATATGATCCCGTTGCGAAGATGTTACATAGTTACATAGTTAGATAGCTGAAAAGAGACTTGCGTCCATCAAGTTCAGCCTTCCTCACACCTGTTTTTTGCTGTTGATCCAAAAGGCAAAAAAAAAAAAAAAAAAAAAAAAACAAGAAAAACAAAAAACAAAAACCCAGTTTGAAGCACAATTTTGCAACAAGCTAGGACAAAAAATTCCTTCTTGACCCCAGAATGGCAGTCAGATTTATCCTTGAATCAAGCAGTTATTACCCTACATTGAAAGATTATATCCTTGAATATTCTGTCTTTGCAAGTATGCATCTAGTAGCTGTTTGAACATCTGTATGGACTCTGATAAAACCACTTCTTCAGGCAGAGAATTCCACATCCTGATTGTTCTTACAGTAAAAAAAACCTTTCCTTTGCCTTAGACGAAATCTTCTTTCCTCCAGTCTAAACGCATGGCCTCGTGTCCTATGTAAAGTCCGGTTTGTGAATAGATTTCCACACAATGGTTTGTATTGGCCCCGAATATATTTGTATAATGTTATCATATCCCCTCTCAGGTGACGTTTTTCTAAACTAAATAGGTTTAACCCCTTAAGGACCAAACTTCTGGAATAAAAGGGAATCATGACATGTCACACATGTCATGTGTCCTTAAGGGGTTAAATTTGTTAACCTTTCTTCATAGCTGATATGTTCCATTCCTTTTATTAATTTTGTAGCCCGCCTCTGCACTTTTTCTAGTGCCATGATATCCTTCTTTAGAACAGGTGCCCAAAATTGCACAGCATATTCAATATGTGGTCTTACCAGTGATTTATAGAGAGGCAAAATGATATTCTCGTCCCGAGAATGAATGCCCTTTTTCATGCATGACAATACCTTACTGGCCTTGGCCACTGCTGATTGACATTGCACATTGTTGCATAGTTTGTTGTCTATAACAATTCCCAAGTCCTTTTCGTGTGTTGTTATCCCTAATTCACTTCCATTAAGGGTATACGTTGTGTGTTTCTTCAGACGCTGGAGGGCACGATAATGGAGAGGGGCAGGAAACACCGCCTGGATTGAGGAGGCAAGTAGCCGATGACACGTGCCAGATGATGCAGCGACAGCTGGGGGCGCGCTAGGGCGCGGCGTAGTTCTTTGCGGATGGAGCGTAATATTGGCCGGAGGGAGGCTGAGAGATTCCGCTGTGAACCCGAGGAACTCCATGCGTCGGGAAGGGGACAGGCAGGATTTTTCCCAATTGAGGAGGAAACTTGGGCGAGATATGAGATCCATCCATTGGGCATAATAAAATTGCTGTAAGATGTCACCAAATATAAAATAGTAATATATGCTGCAGGGAGTTGAAAGCTAAATGAAAATGACAGGGAGAGAACAAGCTAGCAGGAGTTAATCACACCAGACTAGCTATACCTCATTAGAGGGTAGAGATAGGGAGCTCACCAGGGCCCAGACTGTCAGACAGGAAGAAGGAGCAATGGAGTCACAGACAGCATGAGAAAGATAAAGCAAACAGAGAAAAAAAGATAAGAACAACAGGGGAAGCTCAAGTGATAGGGATAGGGATACTGATAATAATACCCTAAAGAGGTCTGGAACCCTGGGCTCCAATGATAACACAATATAGAAATCCACAAGAGGATAAAACATGGAAACATAAAACATATGGAAAGTAAATAATGAAACTACAAGCAAAAAAGCAAATAAATGGTACAGGTAGCAACAGAGCAATAATGAGAGTAACCTCAATAATGCAAATAAATAGTATACATAACAATAAGGCAATGGTAATATGGAAGAAATTAGTCATGTACTTATCTGTTTGGTAGCAGCAAAGAAATAGGAATTGTGTGGGGAGGTGCTGACTATTATACTGGGACTTGGAATGGGAGTGGTCTATCACTGGTTACCATTTTTTCGTACTGTTTGTATTCTTTGCTGCTATTGGTGGACAGTAAAGAAAGGGTTAAGCAATATGAGCCTCGGTGTCTTGACATAAAATTTTAGTTTTTGTTGGTCCAGGTCAAACCTTTTTTTTTTTTTTGGCCCACATAAACATAAACATTGTTTATTCTGCCCGTGTTAGCCTTTGAGTTTGACATGGTTGTTCTAAAGGTTCTCTCATAACTTTCTATGAGAGAGTCTGTTTAACAGCCACTCACAATCACATTAACAAGCAGTTTCATCCATGTCTTTTTATTAATGTAACTACTTAAGAATACTGAGTAGCAATACTTTATTGCTACAAACTGAATAACAGATTTTATTTTCCCCCGAAAACTGACCTCACATTATCTCTTTTCATGTATATTCATTTATTGAATCTATAATGTGTCATTTTTCCTCTACAATTTTGTTTACTTCATTTAACAATTTAAATTATGTTTACCAAAAAAAATTATGTTTGTTCTTTAATTTAATGTGCCATGTATTTTGTTTATTCTTAAAGATTATCCTTGAATGCGACACGCTCTTTATGTCAAACTATTGCACAGAGGTAAATAATATGTTATGCAGTAACAGCATTGCCAGATTGCCAGGTTGTTTTAGGATGGTAATGATTTCTGAATTTTGTTGGCTGGCCTGAAAAATTTAATCTGGTACAACCCAGTATTATACAGCATTGTGATACCAGTAAGAATTCAGCAAATTACAACTAAAGCCACATAGGTACCAAAATGATTAAAGCAACACTCCAAGCACCATAACCACTGAATTCTTACTGCGTGCTGTAGTGGTTATAGTGCAAGGAGTTCCCGGGCAACCTCTCAGTATTTTTTAACCTTACTTGGGGTTCTTTGGTAACCTTACTATACCTTGGGTCCACCAGGAACCGCTCCACTGCAGGACTTAGCTCATAAAAGTTAATGGAAGCTCCTAGAAGGAGCTTGTGACTCTCAGTTCTGCCTGCAGAGATGGCACACACCTTCATTGATGCATGCACTGACATATCCTCAATAAAAGATACACAGTCATTGACACTGTTAAACCAACACACACTTTCACAGACAGACACATTTTTCCCCACTCACTGACAGGCACACACTCTCAGCTACACAAACACTGACATTCACACACACACTGACACACACTCACAAACACACACATCCTCACTGATTTGACACACTTTGACAGAAACACACATTCACAGACATACATGTGCACTCACTGACAGACATTTACACAAACACTCACTGACACATACACACACTGACTCAGGCACATACACACACTGACAGACACACACACTCACTGGCAGACACACACACACATTTTCTCATATACTCACCAATCATTTTTTTTAATTTAAATTCACCCAGCCTCCCTACCTTTGGGAAAGTTGGAATGGTCCCTATCCCTGGGGTCCAGTGTGGATCTTGGGCTGCAGGCCTGGTCTTGGTGCTGTGCGGGCAGGCAGTCAATGGAGGCTGCGAGAGGGCTCTGCTCTTCTTGCTCTGCTTAGTGAAGCCAGGGCCAGAATTACAGCTCAGAATTACAGCTCAGGGCTCAGAAGACAGCTCACCATTGCTGCTCGGCTAGAATATGAGCAGCCGAACGCCTCTGGGAGGGCCCAAACGTGGCCAGTTGGCCAGCTCTTGGGCCTCCCGGACACGAGGCTAATAAAGCATCTGCTGGGGCGCTTGGAGGCGGTGGTTTGTGCCGCGCTCCATGAAAGTGCCACCCAATGCCTTGTTAGCCTCACGGTAAATACAGCCCTGATCTGTGAAACTCAATGAGAAGTCTTTTCAAGGTAGGTGCTCTGGGCAGTTGCCTGTCTCTTGAGTTTAGCTTCACTAACGTATACAATCAGGAAGTAAAAAGTTCAGTTGTCTGGCAGCCAGTGGGCTGTAATAAAAGTGCCAATTTCTATTTAAAGCTGTACTTTTTGTGAAAAAAAAAGGAGCACACACTCTTTACACATAAAGCATTTCAGCAAGCTAAAGTGCTTTAATGGTCTGGATTCTGCAGTATCCCTTTAAAGGGACACTCCAGGTACCCAGACCACTTCTGCCCATTGGAGTGGTCTGGGTGCCAAATCCCACCACCCTTAACCCTGCAAGTGCAATTATTGTAGTTTTTATAAACTGCAAAATTTACCTTGCAAGGTTAAGTCCTCCTCTAGTGACTGTCTATCAGACGTGTTCTTGGAACACGAAAAGTGTTTTAAACGAGGCTGGGCGTCCTCAAGCTATGTGAGGACCTCCAGCTTTGCCGAAATTCCCATAGGAAAGCATTGAATAATGCTTTCCTATGGTAAGGTCTAATGCGCCTGCACAGCCTTTGCCGCGCGTGTGCATTAGGTCTCCCTCACCGACTGACGTTGGTGGGGGAGGAGAGTAGGCGGAGTCTGACTCAGCGCTGAGGGACATCGGCGCTGGACTCCAGTAAGTCACTGAAAGGGTTTTAACCCCTTCAGCAACTTGGGATAAGGGGTGGGAGGGAGAGGGGCACTGTAGGGTCCTGCAGTGCCAGGAAAACGAATATGTTTTCCTGGCACTGTAGAGTCCCTTTAATTAGTATAGAGAGCTGTTGGATTGAATTGGAATAACTAATTCACACTTTGCTAAATCACCACCTATTGTCAAGTCTGTTAAACACACATATGTTGCTCTTCCAACACCAATTTTCAACAATATGCCCATCATTTTAAAATGTTTAGCTTTTTAGTTGGCAATGCCAAGCCATCGACAATGATTTGGTAAAAACATGAATCCCACAACTAAATTATCAGGCACAAAAAAAGAGAAAGTGTATCTCAAGAATAGGGGTAGATGATTTATAAATCTGACATCTTTGAAATGCATTGTTTGAAATAAATATGAGCATTTTCTAAAAAATAAATAAAATAAAAAATGTTTTTTGCTAGTACCTTTCATGATGCACACTAATTAAAAGGGACACTATAGTTACTAGAAATACTACAGCTTTTCAGAGACAAGGCAGTATTTACATTGCTGCCAAGGGACACCTCCGGTGGCATATGGACATATCTGAGGTGGGGTTTTATTTTATAATTCTTTAATTCTGCTCCTTGGATAGACATGTATACCACGTTGGTGAACTACCTTTTTTTGGTACTTTATTGTCAGTGATTGAGCTGTTATATATCAAGTTTATTCTTCATATAATATCATACCAT
This sequence comes from Pelobates fuscus, assembly GCF_036172605.1. Classification (NCBI taxonomy): domain Eukaryota; kingdom Metazoa; phylum Chordata; class Amphibia; order Anura; family Pelobatidae; genus Pelobates; species Pelobates fuscus. Next base: position 78,501,672 of record NC_086319.1, read on the forward strand.
ATATACTTGATCAGAGTGTAATTATTACTGTTAACTGTATTTTTCTATATTTTGAGTCCTGAGCACGGTATTTGTCGCATATTATTCTATTACAAAATTAGATGTTTTTCATCAGCCTCTTTAACTAACTTATTCCATATAGTGTATATTGTTACCCCACATATTTTGTAACATGCTGGTATTTTCTTCTATGTGTTATGCACATCATCTCAATACAAACTCAATGTCACAAAAAGTCTATTTATACATTGTGTTAACAACCAAGTTGTGTTTCACCCAGCCCTTAAAGGATTACTATAGGGTCAAGAACACAAACATGTATTCCTGACCCTATAGTGTTAAAACTACCATCTAGCCCCCCTGGGCCCCTCATGCCTCCATTAATATAGTCAAAATCTTACTGTATTCAAGCCTGAAGCTGTAACTCTGCATGCTGTTTGCCTCAACAACAAAAAAACAAGCAGTCTGCTGACATCATCAGAAGTGGTAGCCTGATCCAATCACAATGCATCCCCATAGGATGAGCTGAGACTGACAAAGAGGCAGATCAGGCGCAGAGCCAGCATGATTCCAACACAGTACTGGCCAATCAGCATCTCCTCATAGAGATGAATTGAATCAATGAATCTCTATGAGGAAAGTTCAGTGTCTGCATACAGAGGGAGGAGACACTGAATGTTTGGATGCATTTTAGGCAGCCATGACCCAGGAAGGATCTCTAACAGCCATCTAAGGAGTGGCCAGTGAAATGATCACTAGGCTGTAATGTAAACACTGCATTTTCTCTGAAAAGACAGTGTTTACAGCAAAAAGCCTGACGGTAATGATTCTACTTACCAGAACAAATTCAATAAGTTGTATTTGTTCTGGTGACTATAGTGTTCTTTTAAGGCATCCCGTCCCATTTCTTAATTGCCTTGGTGGTGGCAGCTTTTGAAAATAGAGATGAGTGTGGGTGGAGCGATTTTTATCATTATGTACAGGCTAGTGCAGACATACTGTGATTTCTTTGACCCTTTCACCACAGAAACAAATTGCTTGTGCTCTTGGAGTAGTATGGTCGATAACATGCACCACTATTATTTTTAGAAAATAATACTTTGATAAATCTGCTCTATATTATTTTGTTTCCACTAATTTCTGCCTATTAATAAGAAAACATGTCTATTTATTTCCTAGGCGGAACTCCTTGGTGCACTGGATAAATTGAATGACGTTGTACTTTCAGTTTATAGTGTTGTGGTAAATATAATAATAATAATTGAAATGTTTAACCCCTTCAGGACGGAGTCAATAGTGCACGTTCTGATCAAAACAAAACGTAAACAAAAACTGGAATTTGCGCTATATGTCTGTTCAACCGTAATTCACCTCTTTCATATTAAATGCACCCACACTTATTATATATCATTTTGTTCAGGAGAAACAGTGCTTTCATTTCATATAAAATATTTATATATGAAACAATTTATTATGAATAAAATTAAAAAAAACTGTGAGAAATTTGTTTTGTTTTTTTAATTTGTAGTTCTGCCTCACATTTTAGCTGTAAATGTCATAATACTGTTAGGTTTTACTGCAACAAAATGCACATATTTGTAATCAGCGATGTCTCACGGGTACAACAGTACCCCCCATTAACAGGTTTTATGGTGTTTTGGAAAGTTACAGGGTCAAATATAGAACGTTCCATTTTCAAATTGAAATTTGACAGATTAGTAATGTTACCTTTGAGACGGTGTGGTAGCCCAGGAATGAGAATTACCCCCATAATGGCATACCATTTGAAAAAGTAGACAACCCAAGGTATTGAACGTGGGGTATGTTTAGTCTTTTTTAGTAGCCACTTAGTCACAAACACTGGCCAAAGTTAGCGTTCATATTTGTTTTTGTGTGAAAAAAGCAAAAAACTAATATTTGACCAGTGTTTGTGACTAAGTGGCTACTAAAAATGACTGGACATACCCCATTTGCAATACCTTGGGTTGTCTACTTTTGCAATTGGTATGCCATCATGGGGGTAATTCTTATTCCTGGGCTACCATATGGTCTCAAAGGCAACATAACTAATCTGGCAAATTTCAATGTCAAAAAAATGAAATACAAGCCTTATATGTGACTCTCTAACTTTCCAAAACACCATAAAACCTGTACATGGGGGGTACTGTTATTCTCGGGAGATTTCACTAAACACAAATATTAGTGTTTTAAAACAGTAAAACATATTACAACAATAATATAGTCCATAAAAGTGCCGTTTGTTTGTAAAAAATGCAAAAAACGTCACTTCTACTTAAAATATCATCGTTGTAATACAATTTACCAGTTTGAAACACTAATATTTGAGTTCAGTGAAGTCTCCTGAGTAAAACAGTACCCCCAATGTACAGGTTTTATGGTGTCTTGGAGAGTTACAGGGTCAAATATAGTGCTTGCGAATTAAATTCTCTGCACTTTCTCCCTGTGTTGTCAGGCATGTCAATCAAATTTTAATTAATCAAATCACATTATGTTAAAAAATTACTTAAATATACACGTAGAATTTTAATATATATGCATTTATAGGTATTTAAATTCTACGTGTATACTAATGTAATCTTTTATGTAATTATATGTATTTATCTATATATATATTTGCGGTTATTTGTATTTTCCATATAGATAGATATATATAGAATGTCATTCTATAAGTGTATTCTGTTTCCAATATATATATATTAATAACAAAATACAGTTAGAATGAAATTACATAAGAATTTATAATTTATTTTAAATTTTGTTTCAATATTTTATTTATTTAATTATTTATCTTATTTATTTATTATTTTAATTATACGTATATATATATATAATATATATATGTAGATCTATTATATATATAATATATATATACATATTATATATATGTAACGTCATTCCAAGTGTATTTTAATACTAATATATATATTAATATTAATATTAAAATACACTTTGTATGACGTTACATATATATAATATGTATATATATTATATATATAATATATATACATATATTATATATATATATATAAATACTTGTATTTTATTTTAACATGTGTATTTATTTATTTTTTTATACTTTCCTACCAGCAGGGGGACTGTCTAATATTTTAGACACGCCCCTGCTGGCAGATCCATAGCCAGCTATAGGGGGCCATGTGATCGCTCTTTGAGAGCGATCACATGGCCCCCGGGGGCCTCATTTGCCGGAGGGGGGCTGCCTGGGCTCTCAGGCAGCCCCCCAGAAGAGGATCGCGGCGGAGGTAAGTACACAGTACCTCCCAGGGGCTTCAGCCGTTACGGCGTTCTATGCCGCCGCAACGGCTTTAAAGCCCTTTAAAGCCGCGACGGCATAGAACGCCGTAACGGCGTTAAGGGGTTAATGTTCACTGCTGAGTACTATGCACGTTATATGTTACAAATACAGCTGCAAGTATTTTTAGCTCATTGCATGATAATCCCCCAAAGTTAAATAATAATGCAGAGAGTGGTCAGCTGACACGCATAGCCAATAGTGACAACTGCGGCTTCTATCTTCTGCGGCTCTGCAGACCTTTGGTCCGGTATCTGACGCTGGATGTCCTCACGTTCTGCATGAGGACATTGAGCATCAGATTTTTCCCCATAGGAAAGCATTGATTCAATGCATTCCCAATGGGAGGTCTAAGGCACGTGGCATTAGCGCCGGCTTGTCGCGAGACGGAGGTGGGGGCGGATCATCAGGCCCAGTGCCGAGGTATATCACCGCTGGAGTAATGTAAGTAATTAAAGGTTTTTTATATGGGCTATTTTTATCTTGGAATGGCTGATTAATTCTCAACCACTGCATTTACTAACTCAAATTTTCAGCTCAGATAATGTGAAGCTCATCCCAAATGCTGTGGAAATTTATTTAAAATTTGGATACTGATGATCATCCAAACTACTACTTTTCTTATAGCAACTTACAGTGAGGGAAAAAAGTATTTGATCCCCTGCTGATTTTGAACATTTGCCCACTGGCAAAGAAATTATCAGTCTATAATTTTAATGATAGGTGTACTTTAACAGTGAGAGAAAATCCAGAAAAACGCATGTCAAAAAAGTTATAAATTGATTTGCGTCAATGAGTTAAACAGGTATTTGATTCTGTATCAATCACTAAGATTTCTTGGCTCCCAGGTGACTTATACAGGTAACGAGCTGAGATAAGGTGTGCTCCTAATCTCAGCTCGTTACCTGTATATAAGACACCTGTCCACAGAAGCAATCAGATTCTAAACTCTCCACCATGGCCAAGACCAAAGAGCTGTCCAAGGATGTCAGACAAAAGATTGTAGACCTACACAAGGCTGGAATGGGCTACAAGACCACCGCCAAGCAGCTTGGTGAGAAGGTGACAACAGTTGGTGCGATTATTCGCAAATGGAAGAAACACAAAATAACTGTCAGTCTCTCTCTGTCTGGTGCTCCATGCAAGATCTCACCTCGTGGAGTTTCAATAATCATGAGAACGGTGAGGAATCAGCCCAGAACTACGCGAGAGGATCTTTGCTAATGATTGTGACAAACTCCCCTCTCCAAGTGAGTTTGCAATGAGCTCCTGGAGGAGCCTGCTTGCCAGCCTCTTGCTCACAGACTATGGGTCCTGCAGGGAAACCTGTAAAAGACTAACAAACTTGACCGACCGTTAGCACTGATTTCATGGAACTGTTTTGGGCATAGGACCATGTGCACGGTAGGTCAAAATTATGACTTTTTGGATATGTTGGTCATCCAGATCAGGGCTATCAGGGAATGTAAAAGCCACGGCGACTGTGGGCAGAAGTGCTGCGGTTTGTCCCCTGTTCCAGCTAGGAAGTGGTCCTTTGGCGGATGTACCCAGTCAGTGTACAGGGAGCTCCGTTACAATGATCTTAAGGCAGCTGGGACCATAGTCACCAAGAAAAGTATAGCGGAGCGCTGGTTTAACACAGACTTTCTCCGCTGGTATTCCAAGAGTTGCTCAGGGTCAAGTAGATTATCACAGGAAGAACAGCATAAGTAGTAAATAAAATAATCCACGAATATCCTATCACCTTTCCCAATGACAATGACACACAGTATCAGGAGCAGAACTGAAGTTTAATGACACATACTCTGCTTTCATGCAATTCTCCCATGCAAGGGAGACACCCACAGAAAATTAGGCATTCTCCAATCACTGACTGGTTACATCCCACACATCTCCTCCCCTTACCCTGAGAGAGAACACAATTAACTGTACATTTGATACATAAATGTTTACCCGTTTTCTAGATGTTCCCAAGACAATGACTTACACCCATAACATATCCCCTGATAGCCCTGATCTCGGTGAGCAACATACTCAAAAATCACCCAGATCGGTTCAGGGGTTCGGGAATTTCTTGGAGGTCTTTGTTTTACCGACCGCACACGTGGTGGTAGCCGAAATTAGTTCCATAGGATTTGGCCTTGTGGTCGGTCTCTGTTCGTGTGGTGAAAACCATGAAATAAGTCAATATAATGGGCTCTGCCTAGCTTTGTATGATTCCCCTCGTTCGTGTGCATCTTTTCACCAAACGCCGTGCCGTTCATCTGTTTTCTCACGAACGGGTGAAAGAAAAAATTGTCAACCAATTTGCATTTAACGAGAAACCACTCCAAAAAGAATTTATCATTATATAAATGCAGATTTCAATCCTCCTACACTTTAAAGGGATTCTATAGTGCCAGGAAAACAAAGCCATTTTCCTGGCACTATAAGTTCCTACAGTGCCCCCATCCTGCGAAGCTGAAGGAGTTAAAACCCCTTTAGTCACTTACCTGACATGGGCGCTTTGCAGGCTCTGCCCACACTCATCCCTCGCTGACATCAGCAGGCGGGGGAGACCTAACGGGCATGTGCGGCAATGGCCGCGCTCGCTTTAGGATCAATGCTTTCCTAAGGGAATTCCAGTGACACTGGAAGTCCTCATACATAGCATGAGGATGTCCAGCATCATTTAGACGACCAAAAGTGGTCTAAGCACCCGGAAGTCACGCCAGGGGCAGCAGTTAAATCATAGGAAAACAACCTCTAACCTATGCAATGTATACAATGTAAAATACAGACTATAAAAAGGGTGCTTCCTAGTTTTCCTTTCAAAACATACAATGAATGACTCATTTAAATATCCATTATAGGGTAATAGTAGGTAGATTTTTGAATTGCGTCTTTCTCCCCTAGCCCTTTATTTTTGTGTCTCTTTTCTCCCCCCTGCCCCTTTGTCTTCTCCCCTTCCTCAGCGCCTCTGTATATCCCTACTTCCCAGCCCCAATATGTGTCTTTTTCCCTTTTCCCAGTCCCTCTCTGTGTCTCTCCCTACCAGACTTTTTGTGTGTCTTTTTTCCCCACAAGTCTGTTTTGTGTGTCTCTTTCTCCCATTCCCAGCCTCTCTGTGCATCTTTTTCCCCTCTCCCAGCCCCGCTGTGTGCTTCTTTTGTGTTTCTCTTTCTCTCTCCAGCCTCTTTTGTGTTTCTCTTTTTCCCCCATCATCTCTGTGTGTCTCTTTCTCCCCACCCCCGGCACCTTGTCTCTTTCCCCCCCAACCTGTCGGTGTGTGTTTTCCCTCAGCACCTTTTGTTTGTCTCTTCCACCCCTTGTCCCTTTTTGGTCACTTCATCCCCCTCCCATCCTGTGCCTTCTTATCTCCCTTTTGTAGTACTTCCACACTGCCTGTACTGTGTTATGGTTGTGCTAGCCCGTCTGAATGTATTATATTTTGTTTTCTAGTATCAAGAGAAAGAAGCTGTCCCTCTCATGATGAAGTCTCAATGTGCCGTAATGGTGAGTCTGTAATTGTACTGAATCTCCCAATAAGGTTCAGTAATGACTATTAGTTGACTTGGAGATACATTTTGGTCTGAACTATAATTCATCTGAATTTGGCCAAATCGGATGATTAGTCAAATTCCCATACTTTGAACTGAATTGTACCCAAATTACAAACTAACCGAAACTTGCAACTGCTGTGCATGATTGTTGAGCATGTGTGTGACCGTGAGCTTGTCTGTAGTAAGCTTGTGTGTGTATCAGAGTTTGTCTGTACTAAATTTGTGTGTGTACCAGTAACCTTGTCTGTGTGTCATTGAAATTGTCTGACAATGAGACGATTTGTGTGCATCAATAAGATTTAATTACCCTAAAAGTATTAATATTTTGAATTAGAAAAAGAAATATACCAATAATATATATATATATATATATATATATATATATTATACATATACATATATATATATATATATATATATATATATATTATACATATACAAAAAATAGAAAAAGATCCCATGCACTCACGCTTTAATGTTCCTTATGTGCCGGGTGCCAAAGCCTGGACTCCAAAGATACATAGAATGCCAAATAATATATATAACACACACTGCATAGCACAATAACTTATGGGGCTGGCATAGATTTTTTTCCAGGGCTGCTCCGTATCCCCAGTCCAGCCCTGGAAAAAATGTGGCAGTCACAAAGCAATTTAAGGAGATAGGGTTAGTGTTTGCTAGAGTTAGATAAGGTTAGAAACAGCATTAATGTTTATATTTTTAGAGCAACACTGTCACCTCTCCTTCTCCAAAATTACTATTTGATAAAGATAAAATCTTTATGAAATACTCACACAGACTGTTGAAATTTCACTTAAATGTAATAACTATTTCACTGAAATGCAATTTACTAAAACAAAATAGTAACAACTTTGTCTCACTATATTTCCTGCACTTGACTAGCTTGACAAAAAGATGAAGCAAATTATTGTCAAGTCCCCAGCTGTCACTAGTAGCGGCTGTTTAAGAAAAAAGGCTCTGTCTATGGAGGAATATACGGCGGGATTTTCCATAGATCTCAATGCTGTACACTTGTGCATGCAATGTGTTAAAAACACCATCTAGCCACCCTGGTCCACCTTGCACCCCTAAATATAGTACAATCTTACTTTTATTCCAGGCTGCTGCTGCTGGCTCTGCCCCCGATCTGCCTGCTTGGCTGACATCATCAGAAGTGGTTATCTGAGCCAATCACAATGCTTTCACATCGGAAAGCATTGGATTGGCTGAGCTTGTCAAGGAGGCAGATCAGGGGCAGAGCCCTGGCCAATCAGCATCTCTTCATAGAGATGTATTGAATCAATACATTTCTATGAGGAAAGTTCAGTATCTGCATGCAGAGGGAGGAGACACTGTATGCCAAAGACAGTGTTAACTGTAAAAACCCTGGAGGGAATGATTATACCTACCAGAACAAATACAATTAGCTGTAGTTGTCCAGGTGACTATAGTGTCCCTTTAAGGAACAATATTTATTTGGCAAGGAATAAAATGTACATTTTTCATAATAATAATTTTTTATCAATGTCATGGTGTGTTGAATTTTTTGGCTAATGTCCATGTTTTTATGGAGCCTGGAATTTTCTTCAAAGAGCTTCAGTTTGCCCCCCCTCCCGAGCTACGCCCAGCAGAGCATAGCATCAGCTGAGATCTCTTAGACAAAAAGCCAAGCCCTGTACCACTGGTATAGGTTGATGCAGAGAGTTCCAGGTTGCAGGGGAGACTGTGACTGGCGCCTGGCACACCGTAGATCAGTGATGGCGAACCTTTTTGAGCCGAGTGCTTAAACCGCAATACATGCCAACTTTTTTTTCCTCAAAGTGCCAACATGGCAATTAAACCTGAATACTGAGATTTAAGTTTAGAAAAAACAACTCGTACAGTTGTCCGAACTAGTTAACACAACAGAGAGTTCAATTCTACAAATTTTAAATAATAATATTAATAGATAAAATTAAGCTTATATGTATTAGTATCTCCAACAAATGCAATGCATACACACAGCTGAACACATTCACACACCGACTGCTTAATACATACACACACAGACTGCTAAATACACACACAGTCCGCTAAATACACACACACAGTCCGCTAAATACACACACACACACACAAACATATATACACACACACACACAAACATACACACAGTGCGCTGAATACACACACACACATACACTGCATTGAGGGGTGCAGTGTATTTGTTTGTGTGTGAGGGGTGCTGTGTGTGAGAGGGGGTAGCGGTGCTGTGTGGGGTGAGATGGGGGGTAGGGGTGCTGTGTGTGGGGGAGTAGGGGTGCTGTGTGTGTGGGGTTAGGGGTGCTGTGTGTGTGGGGGGGTGCGGGGTGCTGTGTGTGTGGGGGGTAGGGGTGCGGGGTGCTGTGTGTTGGGGATAGGGGTGCTGTGGGGGGAAAGGGGTGTTGTGGGGGGTTAGGGGTGCTGTGGGGGGATAGGGGTGCTGTGGGGGGTAGGAGTGCTGTGTGGGGGTAGGGGTGCTGTGTGTGGGGGGTAGGGGTGCTGTGTGTGAGAGGGGGTAGCAGTGCTGTGGGTGGGGGGTAGGGGTGCTCTGTGTGGGGGGTAGGGGTGCTGTGTGTGGGGGAAGGGGTGCTCTGTTGGGGGTGCTGTGTGTGGGGGGTAGGGGTGCTCTGTTGGGGGGGTTAAGATACATTAAAAACTTTTTGTTTTTTTAAAGCATATTGAAGTATCTCCCCCCCCCCCCTTCTTCTTACCTTTGGTGAAGGGGAGGGGGGGGGGGACACAGCCATCCCTGGTGGTCCGGTGGTGGTAAGTATCTAGGACAGGAGTACAGGTCCTCCCACGCGATGATGTGTGGAGCGTTTCCATGGTAACGCGCGGCAACGCTCCACACAGTTCGCGGGAGGACAGGTTCCGGTCCTGACGACACGGAAGTAGAGTAGGCGCCTGCCGTTTCGGGCAGGCAGGTGCCTACTCTGCATTGATGCCGAACCTATGGCCGCGTGCCCACAGAGAGGGCCCGGCGTGCCACAGGTTCGCCATCACTGCCCTAGATAAACAAACACTTTACTACTGGTTTGGTTACTTACCTGTATACTGGGATGGTGCCAGGGCTCTCTTGCTTGTGCTGTTCTCTTCATTACATACCATGGTGGGTCTAATTCTATAAATATGTTCTTCTGTTTAGCTTTTTAGATTACATGGCTGTTTTTGAAGTGAATATAATATTCTTAACAAAAGAAACACAAGAGTTAACCATTTAAAAGATAAGCCCTTGTGTGCAAAGAGTAACCCCAATAAAACCTAACTTTTAATATAATTGTTTAAATTATTTTATTTAAAATACTTAATCGTGGATATAATAAATCCAATTAATTTCTATAATATGAAAAAGTCCTACAAAAAATAAAGAAAATATTATATATAATAAATGAACAATCTAAGTGAAATAATATAATAAAACAAAAACTTGAAATAAACAAATATCCGATACGATACTGAATCTCCCAATAAGGTTCAGTAATGACTATTAGTTGACTTGGAGATACATTTTGGTCTGAACTATAATTCATCTGAATTTGGCCAAATCGGATGATTAGTCAAATTCCCATACTTTGAACTGAATTGTACCCAAATTACAAACTAACCGAAACTTGCAACTGCTGTGCATGATTGTTGAGCATGTGTGTGACAGTGAGCTTGTCTGTAGTAAGCTTGTGTGTGTATCAGAGTTTGTCTGTACTAAATTTGTGTGTGTACCAGTAACCTTGTCTGTGTGTCATTGAAATTGTCTGACAATGAGACGATTTGTGTGCATCAATAAGATTTAATTACCCTAAAAGTATTAATATTTTGAATTAGAAAAAGAAATATACCAATAATATATATATATATATATATATATATTATACATATACATATATATATATATATATATATATATATATATATATATATATATATTATACATATACAAAAAATAGAAAAAGATCCCATGCACTCACGCTTTAATGTTCCTTATGTGCCGGGTGCCAAAGCCTGGACTCCAAAGATACATAGAATGCCAAATAATATATATAACACACACTGCATAGCACAATAACTTATGGGGCTGGCATAGATTTTTTTCCAGGGCTGCTCCGTATCCCCAGTCCAGCCCTGGAAAAAATGTGGCAGTCACAAAGCAATTTAAGGAGATAGGGTTAGTGTTTGCTAGAGTTAGATAAGGTTAGAAACAGCATTAATGTTTATATTTTTAGAGCAACACTGTCACCTCTCCTTCTCCAAAATTACTATTTGATAAAGATAAAATCTTTATGAAATACTCACACAGACTGTTGAAATTTCACTTAAATGTAATAACTATTTCACTGAAATGCAATTTACTAAAACAAAATAGTAACAACTTTGTCTCACTATATTTCCTGCACTTGACTAGCTTGACAAAAAGATGAAGCAAATTATTGTCAAGTCCCCAGCTGTCACTAGTAGCGGCTGTTTAAGAAAAAAGGCTCTGTCTATGGAGGAATATACGGCGGGATTTTCCATAGATCTCAATGCTGTACACTTGTGCATGCAATGTGTTAAAAACACCATCTAGCCACCCTGGTCCACCTTGCACCCCTAAATATAGTACAATCTTACTTTTATTCCAGGCTGCTGCTGCTGGCTCTGCCCCCGATCTGCCTGCTTGGCTGACATCATCAGAAGTGGTTATCTGAGCCAATCACAATGCTTTCACATCGGAAAGCATTGGATTGGCTGAGCTTGTCAAGGAGGCAGATCAGGGGCAGAGCCCTGGCCAATCAGCATCTCTTCATAGAGATGTATTGAATCAATACATTTCTATGAGGAAAGTTCAGTATCTGCATGCAGAGGGAGGAGACACTGTATGCCAAAGACAGTGTTAACTGTAAAAACCCTGGAGGGAATGATTATACCTACCAGAACAAATACAATTAGCTGTAGTTGTCCAGGTGACTATAGTGTCCCTTTAAGGAACAATATTTATTTGGCAAGGAATAAAATGTACATTTTTCATAATAATAATTTTTTATCAATGTCATGGTGTGTTGAATTTTTTGGCTAATGTCCATGTTTTTATGGAGCCTGGAATTTTCTTCAAAGAGCTTCAGTTTGCCCCCCCTCCCGAGCTACGCCCAGCAGAGCATAGCATCAGCTGAGATCTCTTAGACAAAAAGCCAAGCCCTGTACCACTGGTATAGGTTGATGCAGAGAGTTCCAGGTTGCAGGGGAGACTGTGACTGGCGCCTGGCACACCGTAGATCAGTGATGGCGAACCTTTTTGAGCCGAGTGCTTAAACCGCAATACATGCCAACTTTTTTTTCCTCAAAGTGCCAACATGGCAATTAAACCTGAATACTGAGATTTAAGTTTAGAAAAAACAACTCGTACAGTTGTCCGAACTAGTTAACACAACAGAGAGTTCAATTCTACAAATTTTAAATAATAATATTAATAGATAAAATTAAGCTTATATGTATTAGTATCTCCAACAAATGCAATGCATACACACAGCTGAACACATTCACACACCGACTGCTTAATACATACACACACAGACTGCTAAATACACACACAGTCCGCTAAATACACACACACAGTCCGCTAAATACACACACACACACACAAACATATATACACACACACACACAAACATACACACAGTGCGCTGAATACACACACACACATACACTGCATTGAGGGGTGCAGTGTATTTGTTTGTGTGTGAGGGGTGCTGTGTGTGAGAGGGGGTAGCGGTGCTGTGTGGGGTGAGATGGGGGGTAGGGGTGCTGTGTGTGGGGGAGTAGGGGTGCTGTGTGTGTGGGGTTAGGGGTGCTGTGTGTGTGGGGGGGTGCGGGGTGCTGTGTGTGTGGGGGGTAGGGGTGCGGGGTGCTGTGTGTTGGGGATAGGGGTGCTGTGGGGGGAAAGGGGTGTTGTGGGGGGTTAGGGGTGCTGTGGGGGGATAGGGGTGCTGTGGGGGGTAGGAGTGCTGTGTGGGGGTAGGGGTGCTGTGTGTGGGGGGTAGGGGTGCTGTGTGTGAGAGGGGGTAGCAGTGCTGTGGGTGGGGGGTAGGGGTGCTCTGTGTGGGGGGTAGGGGTGCTGTGTGTGGGGGAAGGGGTGCTCTGTTGGGGGTGCTGTGTGTGGGGGGTAGGGGTGCTCTGTTGGGGGGGTTAAGATACATTAAAAACTTTTTGTTTTTTTAAAGCATATTGAAGTATCTCCCCCCCCCCCTTCTTCTTACCTTTGGTGAAGGGGAGGGGGGGGGGGACACAGCCATCCCTGGTGGTCCGGTGGTGGTAAGTATCTAGGACAGGAGTACAGGTCCTCCCACGCGATGATGTGTGGAGCGTTTCCATGGTAACGCGCGGCAACGCTCCACACAGTTCGCGGGAGGACAGGTTCCGGTCCTGACGACACGGAAGTAGAGTAGGCGCCTGCCGTTTCGGGCAGGCAGGTGCCTACTCTGCATTGATGCCGAACCTATGGCCGCGTGCCCACAGAGAGGGCCCGGCGTGCCACAGGTTCGCCATCACTGCCCTAGATAAACAAACACTTTACTACTGGTTTGGTTACTTACCTGTATACTGGGATGGTGCCAGGGCTCTCTTGCTTGTGCTGTTCTCTTCATTACATACCATGGTGGGTCTAATTCTATAAATATGTTCTTCTGTTTAGCTTTTTAGATTACATGGCTGTTTTTGAAGTGAATATAATATTCTTAACAAAAGAAACACAAGAGTTAACCATTTAAAAGATAAGCCCTTGTGTGCAAAGAGTAACCCCAATAAAACCTAACTTTTAATATAATTGTTTAAATTATTTTATTTAAAATACTTAATCGTGGATATAATAAATCCAATTAATTTCTATAATATGAAAAAGTCCTACAAAAAATAAAGAAAATATTATATATAATAAATGAACAATCTAAGTGAAATAATATAATAAAACAAAAACTTGAAATAAACAAATATCCGATACGATACTGAATCTCCCAATAAGGTTCAGTAATGACTATTAGTTGACTTGGAGATACATTTTGGTCTGAACTATAATTCATCTGAATTTGGCCAAATCGGATGATTAGTCAAATTCCCATACTTTGAACTGAATTGTACCCAAATTACAAACTAACCGAAACTTGCAACTGCTGTGCATGATTGTTGAGCATGTGTGTGACAGTGAGCTTGTCTGTAGTAAGCTTGTGTGTGTATCAGAGTTTGTCTGTACTAAATTTGTGTGTGTACCAGTAACCTTGTCTGTGTGTCATTGAAATTGTCTGACAATGAGACGATTTGTGTGCATCAATAAGATTTAATTACCCTAAAAGTATTAATATTTTGAATTAGAAAAAGAAATATACCAATAATATATATATATATATATATATATTATACATATACATATATATATATATATATATATATATATATATATATATTATACATATACAAAAAATAGAAAAAGATCCCATGCACTCACGCTTTAATGTTCCTTATGTGCCGGGTGCCAAAGCCTGGACTCCAAAGATACATAGAATGCCAAATAATATATATAACACACACTGCATAGCACAATAACTTATGGGGCTGGCATAGATTTTTTTCCAGGGCTGCTCCGTATCCCCAGTCCAGCCCTGGAAAAAATGTGGCAGTCACAAAGCAATTTAAGGAGATAGGGTTAGTGTTTGCTAGAGTTAGATAAGGTTAGAAACAGCATTAATGTTTATATTTTTAGAGCAACACTGTCACCTCTCCTTCTCCAAAATTACTATTTGATAAAGATAAAATCTTTATGAAATACTCACACAGACTGTTGAAATTTCACTTAAATGTAATAACTATTTCACTGAAATGCAATTTACTAAAACAAAATAGTAACAACTTTGTCTCACTATATTTCCTGCACTTGACTAGCTTGACAAAAAGATGAAGCAAATTATTGTCAAGTCCCCAGCTGTCACTAGTAGCGGCTGTTTAAGAAAAAAGGCTCTGTCTATGGAGGAATATACGGCGGGATTTTCCATAGATCTCAATGCTGTACACTTGTGCATGCAATGTGTTAAAAACACCATCTAGCCACCCTGGTCCACCTTGCACCCCTAAATATAGTACAATCTTACTTTTATTCCAGGCTGCTGCTGCTGGCTCTGCCCCCGATCTGCCTGCTTGGCTGACATCATCAGAAGTGGTTATCTGAGCCAATCACAATGCTTTCACATCGGAAAGCATTGGATTGGCTGAGCTTGTCAAGGAGGCAGATCAGGGGCAGAGCCCTGGCCAATCAGCATCTCTTCATAGAGATGTATTGAATCAATACATTTCTATGAGGAAAGTTCAGTATCTGCATGCAGAGGGAGGAGACACTGTATGCCAAAGACAGTGTTAACTGTAAAAACCCTGGAGGGAATGATTATACCTACCAGAACAAATACAATTAGCTGTAGTTGTTCAGGTGACTATAGTGTCCCTTTAAGGAACAATATTTATTTGGCAAGGAATAAAATGTACATTTTTCATAATAATAATTTTTTATCAATGTCATGGTGTGTTGAATTTTTTGGCTAATATCCATGTTTTTTATGGAGCCTGGAATTTTCTTCAAAGAGCTTCAGTTTGCCCCCCTCCCGAGCTACGCCCAGCAGAGCATAGCATCAGCTGAGATCTCTTAGACAAAAAGCCATGCCCTGTACCACTGGTATAGGTTGATGCAGAGAGTTCCAGGTTGCAGGGGAGACTGTGACTGGCGCCTGGCACACCGTAGATCAGTGATGGCGAACCTTTTTGAGCCGAGTGCTTAAACCGCAATACATGCCAACTTTTTTTTCCTCAAAGTGCCAACATGGCAATTAAACCTGAATACTGAGATTTAAGTTTAGAAAAAACAACTCGTACAGTTGTCCGAACTAGTTAACACAACAGAGAGTTCAATTCTACAAATTTTAAATAATAATATTAATAGATAAAATTAAGCTTATATTTATTAGTATCTCCAACAAATGCAATGCATACACACAGCTGAACACATTCACACACCGACTGCTTAATACATACACACACAGACTGCTAAATACACACACAGTCCGCTAAATACACACACACAGTCCGCTAAATACACACACACACACACACAAACATATATACACACACACACACACACAAACATACACACAGTGCGCTGAATACACACACACACATACACTGCATTGAGGGGTGCAGTGTATTTGTTTGTGTGTGAGGGGTGCTGTGTGTGAGAGGGGGTAGCGGTGCTGTGTGGGGTGAGATGGGGGGGTAGGGGTGCTGTGTGTGGGGGAGTAGGGGTGCTGTGTGTGGGGTTAGGGGTGCTGTGTGGGGGGGTGCAGGGTGCTGTGTGTGTGGGGGGGTGCGGGGTGCTGTGTGTGGGGGGGGTAGGGGTGCGGGGTGCTGTGTGTTGGGGATAGGGGTGCTGTGGGGGGAAAGGGGTGTTGTGAGGGGATAGGGGTGCTGTGGGGGGATAGGGGTGCTGTGGGGGGGTAGGAGTGCTGTGTGGGGGTAGGGGTGCTGTGTGTGGGGGGTAGGGGTGCTGTGTGTGAGAGGGGGTAGCAGTGCTGTGGGTGGGGGGTAGGGGTGCTCTGTGTGGGGGGTAGGGGTGCTGTGTGTGGGGGTAGGGGTGCTCTGTTGGGGGTGCTGTGTGTGGGGGGTAGGGGTGCTCTGTTGGGGGGGTTAAGATACATTAAAAACTTTTAGTTTTTTTAAAGCATATTGAAGTATCTCCCCCCCCCCCCTTCTTCTTACCTTTGGTGAAGGGGAGGGGGGGGGGGGGGAACACAGCCATCCCTGGTGGTCCGGTGGTGGTAAGTATCTAGGACAGGAGTACAGGTCCTCCCACGCGATGATGTGTGGAGCGTTTCCATGGTAACGCGCGGCAACGCTCCACACAGCTCGCAGGAGGACAGGTTCCGGTCCTGACGACACGGAAGTAGAGTAGGCGCCTGCCGTTTCGGGCAGGCAGGTGCCTACTCTGCATTGATGCCGAACCTATGGCCGCGTGCCCACAGAGAGGGCCCGGCGTGCCACAGGTTCGCCATCACTGCCCTAGATAAACAAACACTTTACTACTGGTTTGGTTACTTACCTGTATACTGGGATGGTGCCAGGGCTCTCTTGCTTGTGCTGTTCTCTTCATTACATACCATGGTGGGTCTAATTCTATAAATATGTTCTTCTGTTTAGCTTTTTAGATTACATGGCTGTTTTTGAAGTGAATATAATATTCTTAACAAAAGAAACACAAGAGTTAACCATTTAAAAGATAAGCCCTTGTGTGCAAAGAGTAACCCCAATAAAACCTAACTTTTAATATAATTGTTTAAATTATTTTATTTAAAATACTTAATCGTGGATATAATAAATCCAATTAATTTCTATAATATGAAAAAGTCCTACAAAAAATAAAGAAAATATTATATAGTAAATGAACAATCTAAGTGAAATAATATAATAAAACAAAAACTTGAAATAAACAAATATCCGATACTATTCACTGTAACTCAGTGATAAATTGGTAACTGCACTGTGCGTTGCAATGCGTGGGAAAAAAAATGTGACCTGAAAGTAAAGTAACTTAAAAAAACAAAAGTTAAATTTGTTGCATAACTAATTAGCCAGGAGGGGAGAGACGAAACAAAATAGCAGATATAGTAATAGAGCAAGGAAAAAAACCTGCAGGGTAAATCTAAATATGGATGCTTGCTTCCCAACTCTGCTGTGCCTTCTAAGGCACCCCCCAAAAAAAATACTACTCCCCCCCCCCCTCCTCCTCTCTGGTATATAACCAAGTATCCTACAGAGAACAGAGAGGCTGTAAAAAGATCTGGAGATGAAGTCGGCTATAATAGATAGTAACCAGGTGAAAAAAGTAAAGCAAATAAAAATGATGAAAAAGGAAAATAAATTAATCGAGTATGGGTGGTATTATTGCTTTGGTATTAATACATGTCGTCCCTCATCTCTAGACCAACACCATCAGGGCCAGATTAAGAGCCCAGTGGGCCTGGTGCTGACAATTATGATGGGGCCTAATTACAGAATCTTATTGACCTAAAACAGTCATACCTCTCAAGCATCATGTATCTGATGGAGTTGGTGTTGGAGGGAAACTCAAAGGATGCAGCTATAAGAAAACACATACTCTATGCTAATCTCTTTATCTAATTTATGCTTTCATCTTTCAAGTAAATCCATACCCCCTAACAGCAGTGTCCAGTGAAGCAGGAAGTCAATGGGCGAGGTGAAAGGGTGGGCCACTGACGCGAATCACGTGACCAGAAGTGCCAAAAGGGGTGAACATGCCCAAAAAGGGGGCATGTCTGTCCAAAGAATTGGAAGGCCAGCCTGGCATCAGTGTCCCTATGTATCACTATGTCAGTGTCCCCATGTCACCCAGTCTCCCAGTGTCTGTGTCCTCATTTCTCCCTGTGTCCCCATGTCTCAGTATGTCCCGTGTCACTAGGATACTAGGGGATACTTAAAGATAGCTGGAGGATGAGCACTAGAAAAATGAAGAAGTGTGTTTCTATCCATAGTCTTCCTATATAAATCAGTGACCAGCCTATCCTCATGTTTTTTAATCAGAATATCCAAAAATGGTATCTCAACCAAATCATAGGTCATCGTAAATTTGATACTATCATAGCATGTATTCAAGAAGGTATAAAAATCCTCAAGGGACTCCAATGTGCCACACCACAATAGCAGCACGTCATCAATATAGCGCCACCACCTAGTGGCAAATTGTTGGAATAAAATATGAGGATAAATCAATGTTTCTTCATTCACATAAAAATGCTGGCATATGTGGGTGCCACATTGGAGCCCATCGAGTTACCCTTCAATTGTAAAAATAAATGATTTTGAAACAAAAAATAATTATCTTTCATGATAATCTCCAAAAGCACCATAAGGAAATTCAAGACATCATCCTTGAAGCCAAGTGAAATGAATGCAGATCTAGCAGCCGCCAGACCAGCATCATGTTCAATAGATGTATATAAACTTGTCACATCCAACGTGACAAGAACCAGATTGTCATTAGATGATACTTCTTTAAGTTTCAATAATACCTCAGTAGTATCCCTTACATAAGACTTAATATTGCCAAAAAAAGGCCTTAAAATGTTATCAAGAAATCTTGCTAAAGGTGACAGAAGGGAACCAATACTATAGGTCTACCGGGAGGTCTGATTAAAGATTTGTGAATCTTTGGGAGAGTGTATAGGGCTGGTACAACCGGTGTAGTTTCCAACAAAAACTTAAACAATTCCTTATCGATAATATGGTTGTCCAAAGCCTGTTTTAAAAGGATTTCAATTTTAGACTGTAGATTCAAAGTAGGATCACCAGATAAACGTTTATATGTCGTAGTGTCTCCCAATTGTCTAAGAATTTTGTCTATATAATCATCTGTATTTTGCACCTCCTATATACTGGGAGACATGGGGGCACATACACTGGGAGACATGGGGACACATACACTGGGAGACTAGGGGACACTGGGAGACTAGGGGACACAGACACTAGAGAAACTGGCTGGGAGGCATGGGGGCACTTGTGGACATAGACATGGGGACACTGGGAGACATGGGGACACAGACATTTGGGGACACTGGGAGACATGGGGCACAGACACTGGGAGACATGGGACACTGAGACACTGGCTGGGAGATATGTGGACACTGGGGGATATGGGGACACAGACATTTGGGGACATCCTTCACATACCTGAGCTGTAGTCTGTCTCTGCAGGCTGGGAGCTGCTGTCTGGACTCTCTGTGCTATGTAGCTGCTCCCCCTCGGATCAGTGAGTAGAGAGAGGCAGGGAGATGCTGTAACTTCCTATCCCTGCCTCTCCCCTACTATTCGGTGCTGGTATTGCAGTGTAATCTTCATTTATACTGAGAAAAATATTTGCATTTGTATTGCCTGTATTACTGCAATACTGTCACGTCCACACAGCCTCAAATACCGGCTGTGCCTTAAAATACCAGTCAGGTGGCAAACCTAAGAGTAGTGTGTAAAAAAAAAAAATATAAAACAAAAGTTTTTTTTGTTTTTGTTTTTTAAATGGGCCCCTTCCATGGGCCTGGAGCTGCAGCTCTATCAGCCCCTATGTTAATCCGGCCCTGAACACCATACTTTGCTATAACCAGTAAAAAAGACCCTAAGAGCACTATGGGTGACTTTTTTAGGGCAGTACCCCCGAGAGGGGGAGTCACAGTCCCAACACAAACAGACGACGTACAGGGCGAGAGGTTGCAGACGTCATTAACCAGTGACACTAAGGTTATCAACTTTTCCGACATCACACTGACACAGCTACAGATTCAGGTGTTGATGAAGGGCTTGTCATTTGTTCCGGTTCCTTCATTTAACAAGTTTAGCTGGATTAAAGATGTTCACCTTTTCGGGAGAAGACTGGCCCTTCACAAACACTTCCTTACCAATAATGAGAAAAGAGCTAAGGAACTAGGATTTAGTGTTAGGGAATATGCAGGACCTAGTCTCCCTCTTGGATGATAATGACGGCACCCCCAAATTACCTTACATGGACTTACGCCCTAAAAATAAATTCACCCTGAATTTAATGAATTCAAAAACATTGACGCTTTTGTAGAATTAACCTGCAATATGATTAAAAAAATCAGGATTGGGGGGCGGAGCCTGACCTTCAAGCCGAGCAGACGTGTCTGCAACGAGCTCCTGCTGAGGGGGCATAATCTGGGGTAAAAACAACGGCTATTTAGCCCAAAACCACTTAGGGGTGCGCCACCCACACTGGGGGTGCCCTTCAGAACCCACCGCTACCACCCCGAGGCCCACCGAGGCAGGGGACGCGGAGACATAAACGCGGCCTTCTGAGGCTGAAGCCGAGGAGAGGCGGCCGCTTTCCTCGGCACAGGAGCCCTCAAGCGACCTATACTCAACCAACCCCCCCCCCCCCTCTGGACCGGCGGGGGTTATCCCGGTCTCTACTGGACACAACGATCAGGAAGAGGAGCAGACAAATCAGCCACAAGCCATACTGGGGTAACCGGCACACAAGGCACTCCCAAGATGGCCGCCCAGAATGAGCACAAAGAGCGGGACACCCGCACCCAGCAACCCAGGTACCCCCTGGTGATATTTGACCACCTATGTGCAAGCTTTAGGGAAATCCTGCAGAGCAGAGGAGCGACCTACCGCCAAGCGGAGAGAATGGTGGCCGTATGTGTTCGGCCTGCAGCACGACGAAGCTATTACAAGCGAACACCACAAGCATCCAAAATGGCTGTCAGACGCTACAGATACCGGCGGGCCCAAAGGAGAAAAATGGCGGCAGGCACATCGGACGCACCCTTCCACTCACAGATTAACACACCCGGTAACACGAAAGAAATACAGCAAACAAGAATCTCATCTGTCCCACATTCCGGTCTCCAGCGCAGCAATGCCCGACACTACACAAGAAACGAGGCTACACAAGCAACAGCATGGCAACAAATCCCACGAGGTACCGTCAGAGCCGACTCCTGAAGCAAAGCAAGCAAACCATGGGGTGACAACGGAGCTGGACTTTGGTTAAGCAGTGTGACTATAGTGGAGAGAATGGGAGTAGGGTGATCCACGCGTGCGGGACTCTGACTGCAGTATTAAGCTAGTCCCTTCTGTGTATTTAAAAATTGCCCAGCATACCATTCCCCTATCTCTAGTACCAAAGCTCTCTACTAACATATCCACCTCCTATAAGCATGTTATTATTACTATTGTTTGATTATCATAAATTAGCATGACCTTTGGTTAGCATGTTACTACATACTCAGCTGTTAAATAGTCTCACCGCACTAGCTTGATCTATGAACTAGCATTTTGTTACAACATTCATAGTACTGTTCAAAGCGTTGTCTCAGTAATGTTTTAATAACTTAACTTCATAGTTACATAAACGAGAATATACTCTACTGTAATGACGATCTCAATAACTTAAAAATGTGCCTGACTAACATATGCCACTACCTGTATTGCAAATGTTTTTCTAACGTACCCTGATGTCGCTGTCGTGGCGCACCAAGGCTATTTGTAACTTTTGTGCACAACAAAAATAAAGAATAAAAAAATAAATAAAAAAATCAGGATTGACTCTCTAGAACGCAGACCTAGGAGCAACCTTTCTAGGGGTGAATGGAGAGCCCTTTGTGACCTAAAAGACAACAAAGACATCGTCATTAAACCGGCAGACAAGGGTGGCAATATTGTGGTTCTTAATAGGACACAATATATTCAAATGGCAGATAACATACTTCAGGATGGACAAACCTCCAGAAAGTTCCAGCAACACCTGAAACACCTTCTAGATACAGCCTTTGATGATGGCGTTTTGAGCAGAGATGAGTATGCATACATGTACGTGAGGAATCCAGTAGTATATACATTTTATTGCCTCCCCAAGGTACATAAGCAGTACACAAGCCTCATGGCCAGACCGATAGTGTCAGGCTCCAATAACTTAACGAGCAGGGTGTGGCGAAACCGACCTCACCACGTGTCCTTGGAGGGGGCTGCTTGCCCGCCTCTTGCCTTTGGACTATGGCCCTGCAGGTTAAACTGTTTATTTTCCCTGCAGAAAGGCTTATTCGTGTGATCTGAGTGCCATTCATCTAATAATGTGCAGTCAGATCAAAGCTATCTGGGGATATGTAGAAATGTGTGTTTTATGTACTAAATGTATCAGTATGTAATTTTATGTCTTTTACTGTCTTTTTGTCTGCCATGTGGGTAATGGAGTTTGGCTCTGTCTTTGGAGATAATTAGATTCCTTCTCCAATTATCTCCAGGGCAGAAGGGAGGAAGCCAGGATGCATTGTGGGGATGTTTTACTTTTACTGTTTGAGCCAGGGGGAACAAAAGATACTTTTACTAACTTTTGAACCCCTGGTCTGATTCATGCCATTTTTTTATATGTTATTCCCCTGAATGGATTGATTGTGAATATGTATTTTTATGCGAATGTGATGTATATTTTGGGAGTTATGAATGTTGTGTAAAAACTGTATTTTCCCTACCTATGATAATTGTATTTTCCTGTGTGTACAGATAATTAGTTTACAGGTAGAGGGGAGGGCTATGTGTGGGATGTAACTATTGTGTGATTGGTTAATGTACGTTACTGTGTGTGTCCCTCCCCTTCATGGGAGCACCTAATAAAAAGGGCTGCAAGCTAGCAGCCAGAGAGTTCTATTTTTACCCTCAACTTGAGTCCTGTCTCTTATTGGGGGAATCTGCTACAAGGGATTGCTATGCTAGGCATATTCCCTTGCTATAATCACTGAGCTCTTGTAAGAGCTTGTTCCTGCTTCGTTCTGAAGGGAGATAGCTGCAGCCTGCGGTGCTTATGGTGTCTGGTGGAGTGCTTGGAGTCCTCTGGAAGCGCTAGGAGCATCTTTCAACGGAGGTACCCAGTCGAGGTGCCAGTTGATCCGTTACACAGGGCTAGTATATATATAGATTAAATATTGCGTCCCTTTGTACAACAATTACCATCATATTTGAGGGACACCAAGGACACCCTCAAGATGTACTATCCATTTCTACATATGAAATAGGCATTTCGGCAGCACATCTCCTTATAACACACATAATGCCTCTTTAGCAAACCTGCATTAAAGTTTAAGCAAGGTAATTTGCTCCACTATAATTGTATAATGCACACAAAGGGTTAACATACAAACCGTGCATAGCTCCACCTACAGATTTCTACCTACTTACCGATTGGAAAACGGACATCCAATCAATGACAGAGGCGCCTTATTTAAACCTCTGTCTTACTAGATTCTGTTGCCCTGGAAGAGCCTTATCGGCGAAAACGCGCGGCGGAACGTTACAAAGCACGGTGTTGGTCTAGAGATAAGGGACGACATGTATTAATACCAAAGCGATAATACCACCCATACTCCATTCATGTATTTTCCTTTTTTATTATTTATTTGCTATACTTTTTTCACCTGGTTACTATCTATTATAGCCGACTTCATCTCGAGATCTTTTTACAGCCTCTCTGTTCTCTGTAGGATACTTGGTTATATACCAGAGAGGAGGTGAGGGGAGTAGTATTTTTTTTTAAGGGGTGCCTTCGAAGGAAGCAAGCATCCATATTTAGATTTACCCTGCAGGGTTTTTTCCTTGCTCTATTACTATATCTGCTATTTTGTTTTGTCTCTCCCCTCCTTGCTAATTAGTTATGCAACAAATTTAACTTTAGTTTTTTTAGTTACTTTACTTTTAGTTCACATTTTTTTCCACGCATTGCAACACACAGTGCAGTTACCAATTTATCACTGAGTTACAGTGAATATTATCGGATATTTGTTTATTATTTCAAGTTTTTGTTTTATTATATTATTTCACTTAGATTGTTCATTTACTATATAATATTTTCTTTATATTTTTTTTAGTACTTTTTCCTATCATAAAAATTAATTGGATTTATTATATCCGCGATTACGTTTTTCAAATAAAATATGATAAACAATTGTAGATTATGCTAACGTAGTGTACCTATAATCTTAATTTTAATAATGACAGGAGGCGAGTATTTTGCATAACTTTCTTTACTTTATGCCTCCAGCAGCACAAGTCAATCATAAAAAAAACTTTAAACCAATCAGTAACAGGCATCACCTCCATATATAAAGCCCTGACAGACACATGACTTCCTCTTTCTTTGATGCGAAAAACAGTCTATTATAACGTCAGGGAATTCAAATAACAGTCCTGAGTAATGTGTAGCACATAACTTGAAACGAAACTTGAAACCTTTCAGCTTTATCTTGTCGAATCCATCTATGCTAATTACACTGAAAAGAACAGAAATAAGTTAAATGTGATGGAACCCAACTGTTGTCCACATTAAATCCAGTACTATATGTATCTATATTTATCTTAAGTTAATATACTGAAACATTAAATAACCATAGTATACTTAATAATCAACACGGATCTAAGACATGTCAACCAGATAAGCATCCCATAAATATACTGAAATACCAAAACCTTATAATTACACTGTGAAAATGACAACCAGAATATTAGAATTTTCCAGAGTATAGGGAGGGAAACAGGGAGGGAAAATACTTGCCTCCTGTCATTATTAAAATTAAGATTATAGGTACACTACGTTAACATAATCTACAATTTTATCACATGACAGGAGGCTTCATATTTAGCATTTTTAAAGCTGTGGTATGATCGAGAAGGATGCGTGTGTGGTTTGACGAAAATAGATATACGTAAGTTGTCTCGCCGTGTCCAATTCGCCGCCTGTAAAATATAGAGCCCCCCCTGAAGGCCTGAGAAGTGGTCGTGTCTCGTACCGGATGAGTATCCAAAACATGTCTCCATCCCCGCTAGCGCTAACAACCAACAAACCCATCTAGACAGAGTGTTCGTGGCAACTAGCTTGTATGGTTTGTATAAGACCAGCAGATGTCCTGAATGTGACAAAGTGTTGTCGTGATCTCCATGTAACGAAATACCGCTTAACTGCACAAAGACAGGGAACCGCCGGGAACAGGGCAAGATACGGACGCAGATTAGCTATAGTTCTACGAGACACTGTAGAAATCATTCCTTCCGGTGATACCGAAAAAAAACGTCTACGTCGAACTCCAGTACATCTGATACCCGACGAAAAGACCTAAAAGTAACGTGACTATGGCTTACGGCTGACAGAGGGATAGGTCCGTGTTATCTGACTAGTCCCAAAATAACCAAACCAAAGTCCCACAACAGTGATACTTTGACGCATGGTTCAGGACAGTTTGATAACCCGCCGAAAGCGGCATATCAAAGGATCTTGACCGAGCGGAGTGTCATGAGTCGTACTATGCGTTGTCAAAATCGCGGAACGTATCCCGTTAATGGAACGGTCCGATCGGTCCATAGCGAAAAGGTGTGATAAAGATTCAGCATCGGGTAGATAGGGGTAATAAAGGGATTGCAGTCCCTTCTCATACACCAGTGACTCCAGGTGTTCCATGCGGATAAGTAATTTCGGTGAATATCAGTCTTCCCTGAAAGACTCCTAGCCACCGACTCCAGACGCTCCTGCGTTATCAATAGATGATGATTTCCTTTGGATCTGCCCGAAGTCAAGTAAAAACTGAGGGGCAGAGGATGATCTCGATTAAGGACAACCATTCTGGGTGCTACGCTTGATTCCTTTACCGCGGTGATGAGTATTATCGAGGTCTTCGCTATTCTGATCCCAATTTCCTAGGTGTGTCAGGATCTCAGGTAGTGGAGCGGCCCTGGGCAATAGTCGAAAGGTTATGGTGCCTTTCCGCCGTACCCGTCAAATTTCCTTATGAATCGTCGCTATCAATGATTTGTGAAGGTGTAATCCGCCCAAGGTGGAATCTATTCAGAAGTAGAGGAACTGAATCACTCGGAACTGGGACCGAACCGACTCCTCTCTGTTCACTATGAATCCCATCAAATCCCGAAACTGTAATCATAAATCTTGTCTGTAAACGTAGTCAAGAACTAGATTTGCCAGAAAATCAGTAAGTCGTCTAGGTATGCGACAGCGTATACCCTTTGCTCTCAAGTGTGCCTTGACCGTCTTCAGAAACTTCATGAGGCACCGTGTGAACCAGTAGGCAAGTGCCCTTCAAATCCAACTTTGTGAACTCGTCGTTTTCGGGGAGTAGATCCCCTAAGAGATGGATACCTTCCTTCTTGAGGTGTCGGTACGCCCCAAATCATTAGGTTGGCGTAGGTTGATTATTATTATTATTATTATTATTATTGCCATTTATATAGCGCCAACAGATTCCGTAGCGCTTTACAATATTGTGAGAGGGAATTTAACTATAAATAGGACAATTACAAATAAACTTACAGGAACAATAGGTTGATGAGGACCCTGCTCAATCGAGCTTACATTCTTTTGATGACTGGGCGAAAGTCTCCTGTCTTCTTCCTTACTACCAAACCGCTGCTGAGATAGTCCTGATTGTCTGGACCGATAGCTACGGTACCTTTGGTGAACGGGGCTGGAATTTCCTTGTCTATGGGCGATATGTGTGCGTTGCTGCCTGTAGAGGGGTTGGTCATACGACCTGTACCGGAGTACTGGAATGTAAAGGTGGTGGTGTTGGGTTTCTCCTCTCCCCTCACTGCTCCTTTAAACCTCTTCCCACCCCCCTTCCCTCTCTTTCCCATCATTTGAAATACATTAAATTCACCTTTTCAAACCCTTCTCTGCTAACATTGCTGTTATTTACCGTCCCCCCTGGTTCCCCTCTTCTCTTCCTTGACCACTTTGCTGCCTGGCTACCCTATTTCCTCTCTTCTAACATTCCATCCCTAATTCTCGGGGACTTTAATATTCCTTTAAACCCACCTTTGACCTCTGCAGCCACTAAACTACTTTCAATTACTTCCTCCCTCGGGCTATCGCAGTGGGCAAATTCTCCCACCCATGTAGCTGGCAATACCCTTGACCTAATCTTCACTTATGCATGTACAGTATCTAATATCTGCAACACTCCATATCCACTCTCTGATCACCATCTCTTATCATTTGCTCTCGCTTACCCCCTCACCCAACAACCTCAGCCTAACCCCCCTCAACTCAGGAGGGATCTTAATTCTCTTGATCAGTTGTCAGCTGACATTGACACTCCAAACAAGCACCTCGAGGAGGACCCGCCCCCAACCATGGCATACTAAATCGACACGCTACCTGCAAAGATGCTCCCGTTGTGCTGAACGCTCCTGGAGGAAGTCTTGCACCCAATCAGACTTTCTCCATTATAGATTCATATTCTGTTCATACAGTGCAGCCCTTGCCCTTGCCAAACAGTCCTATTTTTCCTCTCTCATTAGTTCATGTTCCCGCAACCCCAGGCGTCTCTTTGACACCTTTTATTCTCTTCTTCGCCTTGCTGTGGCCTCCCCCCAAACTAACCTTACTGCTGATAACTTTGCATGTTACTTCACTGACAAGATTGAACAGCTAAGGAAAGAATTCTCCCCTCCTTGCCTTTCTGTTTCACACATAGATCATGCCTTTCCTACCCTTCAGACATTCTCCCCAGCTACTGACCAAGAGGTGGCTGCTCTTCTTTGCTTCTCTTGCCCCACCACTTGCCCACTCGATCCTGTCCCATCTCACCTTATCAGATCTCTCTCCACTTGTCTCGTGCCTTCTTTAACACACATCTTCAACTGCTCTCTCTCTTCTGGCATCGTCCCTGCTGACCTTAAACATGCCACTGTAGTACCTATACTAAAAAACCCATCCCTCGACCCGTCCACCCCCTCTAACTACCGTCCCATATCCCTGCTCCCTCTTTCCTAAAAGCTTCTGGAAAGACTTGTCTTTACCCGTGTGTCTCATTTCCTCAATTCCAACTCTCTCCTTGACCCCCTTCAATCTGGCTTCCGCCCTCTCAACTCTACAGAGACTGCCCTTATCAAAGTTACTAACGACCTAATCGCAACTAAATCCAAAGGCCACTACTCCATACTAATTCTTCTTGACCTCTCAGAGGCCTTTGACACAGTTGATCATGCTCTCCTTCTTCAAACTCTTCAATCGCTTGGTCTCTGTGACTCTGTCCTCTCGTGGTTTTCCTCTTATCTCTCCCAACGCTCATTGTGTGTGTGCGTGTGTGGTTTGACGAAAATAGATATACGTAAGTTGTCTCGCCGTGTCCAATTCGCCGCCTGTAAAATATAGAGCCCCCCCCGAAGGCCTGAGAAGTGGTCGCGTCTCTTACCGGATGAGTATCCAAAACATGTCTCCAACCCCGCTAGCGCTAACAACCAACAAACCCATCTAGACAGAGTGTTTGTGGTAACTAGCTTGTATGGTTTGTATAAGACCAGCAGATGTCCTGAATGTGACAAAGTGTTGTCGTGATCTCCATGTAACGAAATACCGCTTAACTGCACAAAGACAGGGAACCGCCGGAAACAGGGCAAGATACGGACGCAGATAAGCTACAGTTCTACGAGACACCGTAGAAATCATTCCTTCCGGTGATACCGAAAAAAAACGTCTACGTCGAACTCCAGTACATCTGATACCCGACGAAAAGACCTAAAAGTAACGTGACTATGGCTTACGGCTGACAGAGGGATAGGTCCGTGTTATCTGACTAGTCCCAAAATAACCAAACCAAAGTCCCACAACAGTGATACTTTGACGCATGGTTCAGGACAGTTTGATAACGTGCCGAAAGCGGCATATCAAAGGATCTTGACCAAGCGGAGTGTCATGAGTCGTACTATGCGTTGTCAAAATCGCGGAACGTATCCCGTTAATGGAACGGTCCGATCGGTCCATAGCGAAAAGGTGTGATAAAGATTCAGCATCGGGGAGATAGGGGTAATAAAGGGATCGCAGTCCCTTCTCATACACCAGTGACTCCAGGTGTTCCATGCGGATAAGTAATTTCGGTGAATATCAGTCTTCCCTGAAAGACTCCTAGCCACCGACTCCACACGCTCCTGCGTTATCAACAGATGATGATTTCCTTTGGATCTGCCCGAAGTCAGGTAAAAACTGAGGGGCAGAGGATGCTCTCGATTAAGGAAAACCATTCTGGGTGCTACGCTTGATTCCTTTACCGCGGTGATGAGTATTATCGAGGTCTTCGCTATTCTGATCCCAATTTCCTAGGTGTGTCCGGATCTCAGGTAGTGGAGCGGCCCTGGGCAATAGTCGAAAGGTTATGGTGCCTTTCCGCCGTACCCGTCAAATTTCCTTATGAATCATCGCTATCAATGATTTGTGAAGGTGTAATCCGCCCAAGGTGTAATCTATTCAGAAATAGAGGAACTGAATCACTCGGAACTGGGACCGAACCGACTCCTCTCTGTTCACTATGAATCCCATCAAATCCCGAAACTGTAATCATAAATCTTGTCTGTAAACGTAGTCAGGAACTAGATTTGCCAGAAAATCAGTAAGTCGTCTAGGTATGCGACAGCGTATACCCTTTGCTCTCAAGTGTGCCTTGACCGTCTTCAGAAACTTCATGAGGCACCGTGTGAACCAGTAGGTAAGTGCCCTTCAAATCCAACTTTGTGAACCCGTCGTTTTCGGGGAGTAGATCCCCTAAGAGATGGATACCTTCCTTCTTGAGGTGTCGGTACGCCCCAAATCATTAGGTTGGCGTAGGTTGATTATTATTATTATTATTATTATTATTATCATTTATATAGCGCCAACAGATTCTGTAGCGCTTTACAATATTATGAGGGGATTTAACTATAAATAGGACAATTACAAATAAACTTACAGGAACAATAGGTTGAAGAGGACCCTGCTCAATCGAGCTTACATTCTATTGATGACTGGGCGAAAGTCTCCTGTCTTCTTCCTTACTACCAAACCGCTGCTGAGATAGTCCTGATTGTCCAAAGGAGCTACGGTACCTTTGGTGAACGGGGCTGGAATTTCCTTGTCTATGGGCGATATGTGTGCTTCGCTGCCTGTAGAGGGGTTGGTCATACGACCTGTACCAGAGTACTGGAATGTAAAGGTGGTGGTGTTGGGTTTATCCTCTCCCCTCACTGCTCCTTTAAACCTCTTCCCACCCCCCCTTCCCTCTCTTTCCCATCATTTGAAATACATTAAATTCGCCTTTTCGAACCCTTCTCTGCTAACATTGCTGTTATTTACCGTCCCCACTGGTTCCCCTCTTCTCTTCCTTGACCACTTTGCTGCCTGGCTACCCTATTTCCTCTCTTCTAACATTCCATCCCTAATTCTCGGGGACTTTAATATTCCTTTAAACCCACCTTTGACCTCTGCAGCCACTAAACTACTTTCAATTACTTCCTCCCTCGGGCTATCGCAGTGGGCAAATTCTCCCACCCATGTAGCTGGCAATACCCTTGACCTAATCTTCACTTATGCATGTACAGTATCTAATATCTGCAACACTCCATATCCACTCTCTGATCACCATCTCTTATCATTTGCTCTCGCTTACCCCCTCACCCAACAACCTCAGCCTAACCCCCCTCAACTCAGGAGGGATCTTAATTCTCTTGATCAGTTGTCAGCTGACATTGACACTCCAAACAAGCACCTCGAGGAGGACCCGCCCCCAACCATGGCATACTAAATCAACACGCTACCTGCAAAGATGCTCCCGTTGTGCTGAACGCTCCTGGAGGAAGTCTCGCACCCAATCAGACTGTCATGATCTGCTCTGCTCTGTTCTATGTCTGGACTTGGCTTCTGGTATCCAGTACTCCTTTTACTATTCTTGTTTAGTAGTTTTTGGTTTTCTATTCTGTGTCTGGTTTTCTTTATTGCTGGGTTTCTGGGTTCATTCTTATATTCCGTCCCTGGATTTCCCAGTCTCTTGGTTTCTTTTAAATGTTTGTTTTATTTGCCACACCCTGTTGTTTTCCCTTTGGTTTCAGAGTACCTGCAGGCAGCTGCTCAAGACTTCTGCCTTTTCTTGCAGGTAAGTACTATTGGTCTAGTATGGTTCTTTTAGTGAACATTAGGCAGTGTAGGACCTGCTGAATATGGGGTACAATGGCGTTGTGGCAGGCTTATGCAATGTATGATCATATAATGTAACTAAATCCCCATACTTTTCTCATTAGTGCTTAGTTATGCCTCCTCTTGTTTTGCCTGATATATCTTAGTTTTAGTTTGTATACCCAGTCCATGTACAGTCCTGTCCAGTCTTGCCCATGTAATGTTCTTGTTTTCCTCATGTCTTGTGTATATGTTCTGGGTTTAGCTTACTATCCTTCTCTGGTTCTGGGTTCTACTAGTTTTGTCTTGTTTTCTTGTTTGGTGTCTATCTTAGCTTTATCTTGTTTCTAGTACTGGATACATCTCAGTATTTGTCTGCTCTGGCTTCCACTAAGCTGCTACAGGGTCTTGGTTTGTGGTCGCACAAACGCTGGTGCTCAACACCAGGGGGCGTGCGGTCACCCTGCTAATCTACTTCCACACTGTGACTCCTACTCGGATCATCAGGCATATTGGGTCCCGGTCCACGCACCGCCGCCCGGACAGTGTCTGGGTCCCGGGCACCGGACCGCCACCTTGACACAGACTTTCTCCATTATAGATTCATATTCTGTTCATACAGTGCAGCCCTTGCCCTTGCCAAACAGTCCTATTTTTCCTCTCTCATTAGTTCATGTTCCCGCAACCCCAGGCGTCTCTTTGACACCTTTAATTCTCTTCTTCGCCCTGCTGTGGCCACCCCCCAAACTAACCTTACTGCTGATAACTTTGCATGTTACTTCACTGACAAGATTGAACAGGTAAGAGACTGCCCTTATCAAAGTTACTAATGACCTAATCGCAGCTAAATCCAAAGGCCACTACTCCATACTAATTCTTCTTTACCTCTCAGCGGCCTTTGACACCGTTGATCATACTCTTCAATCGCTTGGTCTCTGTGACTCTGTCCTCTCGTGGTTTTCCTCTGATCTCTCCCAACGCTCATTCAGTGTCTTTTTTCTAATGATACCTCCTCCCCTCGTTCTGTCTCGGTTGGAGTCTCCCAAGGCTCTGTCCTTGGTCCCCTTCTATTTTCTCTTTATACTGCCTCTCTTGGCAAACTTATTACCTCTTTTGGATTCCGCTACCACCTGTACGCTGATGACACCCAGCTATGTCTCTCCTCCCCGGACCTCTCCCCTGCCGTCCTGCAATGTGTCACTGCTTGCCTTTCTTCCATCTCTGACTGGATGTCCTCCCGCTTTCTGAAACTCAATCTCTCTAAAACTGAGCTCCTTGTCTTTCCTCCTCCTAATACTGATCCTCCTCTTTCGCTCTCCCTTCAAGTTTGTGGTACCCACATCATACCATCCTTGCAAGCGCGCTGTCTTGGCGTCATACTTGATTCTGGCCTCACCTTTGAGCCTCACATCCAGCCAAATCCTGTAGATTCCATCTTAAAAACATAGCCTGCATCCGCCCCTTTCTTGCACCAGATACTACAAAGAGCTTGTCCATGCTCTAGTAATTTCCCGCATGGATTATTATAACCCTCTCCTGATTGGTCTTCCCAAAAGCCGTACTGCACCCCTACAGTCCATAATGAACGCTGCTGCTAGACTGATTCCTCCCCCTCTCTAGTCGTTTCTCTCACACCTCACCCCTCTGCCAGTCCTTCCATTGGCTTCCTGTATGCTATAGGAGTCAATTCAAGGTACTAACTCACACCTATAAAGCACTGAACAACTCTAGCCCCTCTTATATCTCCTCACAGATCCATAGGTATGTCCCTTCTCGGTCTCTCCGCTCTGCCCGTGACCACCTCCTATCCGTTGTCCGCACCCGTGCGGCCAACTCGCGCTTGCAGGACTTCTCGCGGGCGGCTCCCTTCCTATGGAATAGCCTGCCTACCTCCATCAGACTCTCCCCTAGTCTTGCATCTTTTAAGTAGTGCCTTAAAACCCATCTCTTTAGGAAAGCTTATGGCCTCCAAGACTAACCCCTACCTCACATACCTGTCTCTTGCCCTCTCCTAAAGGGCAGCCCATTTGATTGAAAATTCCTGTCCTAATGTGTTTTACACCCCACCTCCTATAGAATGTAAGCTCGATTGAGCAGGGTCCTCTTCAACCTATTGTTCCTGTAAGTTTATTTGTAATTGTCATATTTACAGTTAAATCCCCTCTCATAATATTGTAAAGCGCTACGGAATCTGTTGGCGCTATATAAATGGCAATAATAATAATAATAATAATAATAATAATAATAATAATAATAATAATAATAATAATAATAATAATAATAATAATAATAATAATAATAATAATAAGAGTTGAGGTGTAGGTTGATGTCTGGGCCCGAGGACCCGAAACGGTTGGTTGACAGACGACTCTGCCGACCCGCCCTGCCTTGTTCATGGTGGTATATCAGCCCCCGTGTTCCTTGAGCTCTGCGATAAATGGTTCTCCAAATAATAGCCTCGCTCTTTCGTCCCTAACTTCAATAGCTTGAAATCCAGGGGCTGATCATGTCCAGTATTTTATCCTAACTCGTTTGAGTCCTTCTCCTACACCCTTACAAGGACCCCGGTCTGATCGGGACATAAATATCACCACAGTGATATTGAACTCCAGGTTGAGGGCTATCTTGTTCAATAATAGAGGGCATGGGCATTCCACCCTGAGCTTGCCTCGGACTTCTTTTCCCTTAGGCCTCCTGAGCCGGAAGTGCTCCGGTAAACCCCATTTGGATGACCCTGTGTGTTGTATGGTGCGTGTGTCAAACCCAGAGTGTCCAGTATGCCAAAGAAAAAAAACCTTTCTTGCTAGGCGGGTCCTGTCCCTCTTCCTCTTCATATGGAGACTCATCTGTTCTCCATTCTTTCATGAAGGGGGAGGGGTTAAGCCCTCATCCCCTGATGATGGAGCCTGAGATGGTTAATGGGTAGGATGTTCTGAAAGATGGGTCCGCTAAAACGGGGTGTTCCCTTTCCCCTTTGGAGAAGCCACGGTGGAGCCCTTCCAATGGTGTTTATATGATAAGGTGTCCGACCTAACGTTGTCTGTATCTCTAGCTTCCATTGGTGGTGGAGTTGTTACACCCGCCCTGTCGCATGGGTTGTTAGCCAACATATTGGCGAGGGCTTCTTCCCCCGAAGATGCCATGGCAGCATTAGTCCTCGACTGAAAATCGGTCGGGGGCTATTGAGGGGAGTCTGACATGTTGGTTTACACCCTTCCGGTCTGTGGGAGACCAGATCGTACGACAGTACACTTAATGCCACTCAGTGGGCCTCCGCGTATAACTGGGGTCAATCAGTACCACTTTCGCAGGATCCGGGGAGTGGTCTGAGAATGGGGTCACCGAGTATGGAGACGTGAAAGCCTCATTATGTATAATCCAAGGGGCCACCCTTATATGGCCTAGTATAGTGGAATCTTGGCTTCCTCGGTTAAGGGAAGGGTGCGCAGATCCTCCAGTTGAAGCATAGAGGTGCCGAAATACACACATCTAGTGCGCCCTGGTCTGTGCTTACAATGACAGAGCATATTCTGAAGGTAGAAACCCTTGAAAGGGTGCGGGGGGTCCCCCATCCGGCAGGGGGAACACCCCTTTGTATGTATGCCACTAGCACCGGAGTAAGACTCGCTTGGTGGTCACCCAGCGTAGGGGGGGTCACCCCTGTATGTATGTCTCTTAGGACAGGTGCCAATTTTGCTTGGTGGTCACACAGCGTAGGGGGGAGGGGGGGTCACCCCTGTATGTATGTCTCTTATGGCATGTTGGGATACTCATTCGGTCTGTGGGGAGCCAAACAGATGTAGTACACTTATTGCCACTTAGTGGGCCTCCACATACAACTGGGGGTCACCCAGAATTGTTTCAATCAGTACCACTTAGAGATTTCCTGGGAGTGGTCTGAGGAGGGGGTCAACCTCAATAAGACCGGGATGAGCAGTCAGTAATGTCGGGACGTAGCCCGTGTATGGGGAGGTATGGTAGCCTCCAAATTATCCAAGGGGTCACCCTTATGGGATATAGTACTGTGGAGATTTGGCAGCACCTAGAGCTCTCCTTCCTGGCTCTGTCGACATACATGTATCCAGTGTGTCCCGGTCTGTGCATACAGTAACAGATCGTACTCCATGGCTATGAGCCCATCCTAGGGCGTGGGGGTTCACCCCAGTATATATATGTCACTAGTACCGGAATAGGATTCGCTTGGGGTTCACCCAGCGCAGGGGGTTCACCCCAGTATATGTATGTCA
Source organism: Pelobates fuscus (assembly GCF_036172605.1). NCBI lineage: Eukaryota > Metazoa > Chordata > Amphibia > Anura > Pelobatidae > Pelobates > Pelobates fuscus. The sequence goes on from NC_086319.1 coordinate 78,537,318, forward strand.
CTAGGACGGGGACCAGATTCGCTTGGGGTTCATCCAGCATAAGGGGGGTCACCCCTGTACCACAATGTCAACTTGGACAGATGTCTGCCACACTTGGGGTTCACCCAGCGTAAGAGGGATCACCCCTGTTAATCACTCCGTTATGTGCCTCCACTACTGTGTCCTGGGAGGTGTATCCCTGTGGGGAAGGAGTGTATCCAGTGGTTGTGAGGTCCAGTGGGAGTAGGGAGCTGGGTAAATTAGCGTCTCTATTTAATCCATTCATAATCCTCTAGATCAGTGACAGCTAACCTTTTTGAGCCCGAGTGCCCAAACCGCAATACATGCCAACTTTTTTTTCCTTAAAGTGCCAACACGGCAATTAAACCTGAATACTGAGGTTTAAGTTTAGAAAAAACAACTCGTACTGTTGTCCGAACTAATTAACAACTCAGACTGCTGAGTACACACACACAGACTGCTGAATACATACCAGTGGCGGATCCAGGGGGGGGGCAACGGGGCAATTGCCCCCCCCCGAGATTCTCCCCTGCCGGCTAATGCAGGGCTGACATTGCCCAAGTGCCAGCCCTGCATTGTGCCTGCAGACCGGGAGGGAGATCAGTGATCAGTGATCTCCCTCCCCGGTCTGCAGGCACATTACTGACAGCCGACCGGCAGGGGAGGGAGAGAGGACCCGGGAGCTGTTACCAGCAGCTCCTCCGGGTCCTCCTCTCGCGAGATTTGGAGCGTTGCAGCGGTTACCACGGCAACGCTCCAAATCTCGCGAGAGTGAACTCTAGCCCTGGAGCGCGGGCTAGAGTTCACTCCTACCACTGGGACCACCAGGGAATCCCCACTGGGACCACCAGGGAAAGAAAGATGTCCCCCCTCCTCCCAGTAAAGGTAAGAAGGGAGGGGGGACATAAATTATATATTAATTTAAATTAAATGTAAAAAAAAAAAAACACACACACATTAAACAAAAAAAAAAAGCCCCCCCCTCCCCCTTCTACACACACATTGCCCCTGCCCCCCATACACACACACACACATACACACACATTTCCCCTGCCCCCCATATACACACACATTGCCCCTGCCCCCCATATACACACACATTGCCCCTGCCCCCCATATACACACACATTGCCCCTGCCCCCCATACACACACATTGCCCCTGCCCCCCATACACACACACATTACCCCTGCCCCCCATACACACACACACATTGCCCCTGCCCCCCATATACACACACATTGCCCCTGCCCCCCATATACACACACATTGCCCCTGCCCCCCATATACACACACATTGCCCCTGCCCCCCATACACACACACATTGCCCCTGCCCCCCATACACACACACATTGCCCCTAGCCCCATACACACACACACACATTGCCCCTGCCCCCCCATACACACACACATTGCCCCTGCCCCCCCATACACACACACATTGCCCCTGCCCCCCATACACACACACATTGCCCCTAGCCCCATACACACACACACATTGCCCCTAGCCCCATACACACACACACATTGCCCCTGCCCCCCCATACACACACACATTGCCCCTGCCCCCATACACACACACACATTGCCCCTGCCCCCATACACACACACATTGCCCCTGCCCCCCATACACACACACACATTGCCCCTGCCCCCATACACACACACACACATTGCCCCTGCCCCCATACACACACACACACTGCCCCTGCCCCCCATACACACACACACATTGCCCCTGCCCCCCATACACACACACACATTGCCCCTGCCCCCCATATACACACACACATTGCCCCTGCCCCCCATATACACACACATTGCCCCTGCCCCCCATACACACACATTGCCCCTGCCCACCATAAACACATTGCCCCCACATACACACACTGCCCCCCATAAACACACTGCCCCCACACACACACTGTAACTGTCACACACACATACTGACCCACACACACTGCACCCCTGACATATACTGCCGCCCTCACGTACACACTGCAACCTTCACACACACACACACACTGCTAATACACTGTCCCCCTCACACACACACACACTGCACCCCTCACACATTGCACCACTCACACATACCACTGCTCCTCTGCCCTACTACAGCCCCATTTCCCAGAGGACCTCAGGTAAGTTGTCAAACAGTTCTTAAACAGTTTGACTACTTACTCTGGGAGGGGGTCTTGGCATTATTGGCACTATAACCACTACACTGAGCTGTAGTGGTTATTGTGTCTGGATTATTTATTTAAATAATCTACAAGTGCCCCTCCCGAGATCAGGCTCTGGATCCGCCACTGATACATACACACACAGACTGCTGAATACACACACACACACACACACACACTGCTGAATACATACATACACACACACTGCTGAATACATACACACACACAGACTGCTGAATACATACACACACACAGACTGCTGAATACATGCACACACACAGACTGCTGAATACACACACATACTGCATTGAGGGGTGTAGTGTATGTGTTTGTGTGAGGTGCTGTGTGTGAGGGGTGCTGTGTGTGTCTGAGGGGTGCTGTGTGTGTGTGTGAGGGTTGCTGTGTGTGGGGGGGGGTGTTGTGTGTGTGTGTGGGGGGGGTGCTGTGTGTGTGGGGGGGTGCTGTGTGTGTGTGTGTGTGAGAGGGATGCTGTGTGAGGGGTGCTGTGTAAGTGTGTGTGGGGTGCTGTGTGTGAGGGGTGCTGTGTGTGTATGAGTGGTGCAGTGCGTGTTTATGAGGGGTGCTGTGTGTGTGTGACGGGTGCTGTGTGTGTATATGAGGGGTGCTGTGTGTGTATGAGGGGTGCTGTGTGTGTGAGGGGTGTTGTGTATGAGGGGTTAAGGGTGCTGTGTGTGTTGTGGGGGTGCTGTGTGGGGGTAGGGCTGCTGTGTGTGGGGGTAGGGCTGCTGTGTGTGGGGGTAGGGCTGCTGTGTGTGGGGGGTAGGGCTGCTGTGTGTGGGGGTAGGGCTGCTGTGTGTGGGGGGTAGGGGTGCTGTGTGTGTGAGGGGTGTGTGTGTGTGGGGGGGTGCTGTGAGGGGTGCTGTGTGTGTGTATGAGGGGTGCTGTGTGTGTGTGTGTGTGCATGAGGGGTGCTGTGTAAGTGTATGAGGTGTGCTGTGTGTGTGGGGTGCTGTGTGTGTGTATGAGGGGTGCTGTGTGTGTGTGTGTGTGGTGCTGTATGTGTGTGTGTGTGTGTGTGATGGGTGCTGTGTGTGTGTGTGTGTGAGAGGGGTGCTGTATGTGTGGGGAGGTAGGGGTGCTGTGCTGTGTGGGGGTGGGGGTGCTGGGCGGGGGTAAGGGTGCTGTGTGTGTTGTGGGGGGTAGGGCTGCTGTGTGTGGGGGGTAGGGGTGCTGTGTGTGTGAGAGGGGTGCTGTGCTGGGCGGGTGTAGGGGTGCTGGCGGGGTTAAGGGTGCTGTGCTGTGGGGAGTAGGGGTGCTGTGTGTGTTGTGGGGGTGCTGTGTAGGGGGTGGGGGTGCTGTGTGGGGGGGTAGGGCTGCTGTGTGGGGGGGTAGGGCTGCTGTGTGGGGGGGTAGGGCTGCTGTGTGGGGGGTAGGGTGCTGTGTGGGGGGTAGGGTGCTGTGTGTGGGGGTAGAGGTGCTGTGTGTGGGGGGTAGAGGTGCTGTGTGTGGGGGGTAGAGGTGCTGTGTGTGGGGGGTAGAGGTGCTGTGTGTGGGGGGTAGAGGTGCTGTGTGTGGGGGGTAGAGGTGATGTGTGTGGGGGGTAGAGGTGATGTGTGTGGGGGGTAGAGGTGATGTGTGTGGGGGGTAGAGGTGATGTGTGTGGGGGGTAGAGGTGATGTGTGTGGGGGTAGAGGTGATGTGTGCGGGGTAGGGGTGTAGGGGAGGGATGCTGGGTGTAGGGGAGGGATGCTGAGTGTGGGGGAGGGGAGGGGTACTGTGTGTGGGGGTAGGGGTACTGTGTGTGGAGGTAGGGGTACTGTGTGTGGGGGAGGGGTACTGTGTGTGGGGGGAGGGGTACTGTGTGTGGGGGAGGGGTACTGTGTGTGTGGGGGAGGGGTACTGTGTGGGGGTGGTAGGGGTACTGTGTGTGGGGGGTAGGGGTACTGCTGGGGGGGAAACGTGTTTTAAAAAAAATGCTGGGTGGAGGGGAGGGATGCTGGGTGTAGGGGAGGGGAGGGATGCTGGGTGTGGGGGAGGGGAGGGGTGCTGGGTGTGGGGGAGGGGAGGGGTGCTTGGTGTGGGGGGTAGGGGTACTGTGTGTGGGGGGTAGGGGTACTGTGTGTGGGGGGTAGGGGTCCTGTGTGTGGGGTAGGGGTCCTGTGTGTGGGGGGTAGGGGTACTGTGTGTGTGGGGTAGGGGGTACTGTGTGGGGGGTAGGGGCACTGTGTTTGGGGGGGTAGGGGTACTGTGTGTGCTCGCGGGAGGACAGGGGAGCTGCTTGACAGATCCCTCCCCCTGCCTCCCGACCCTTGAAGCAGAGTAGGCGCGATCTCAGTAAAACGCTGCGATCCGCGCAAGACTAAAGCAGAGAATGGGATCAAACAAAGTGCCAGCAGAGACAAGTCTAATATAAAAACGTAAAAGTAACAGCAAATATCAGGGTAGAAAGACCAATTTAATCCCCACAATGTAAAGGCAACTTAGCAAATTATCAGGGTAGAGAAGGGAGAGGGTAGCAGGGGATAAATACCACCCCATAAACATTCAAATATAATAATACATGTAATATAAATTAAAACTGTTTACAGCAAATACTCTGACCTGTGCCTTGGCTGGTAAGCAGCAAAGAAAGAGGAAGTCATGTGTCTGTCAGGGCTTTATATATGGAGGTGATGCCTGTTACTGATTGGTTTAAAGTTTTTTTATGATTGACTTGTGCTGCTGGAGGCATAAAGTAAAGAAAGTTATTCAAAATATTAAGCCTCCTGTCATGTGATAAAATTATATTTTATTGGGGTTACTCTTTGCACACAAGGGCTTATCAACAGAGTAACTTGACACTTTCTTCCTAGAAGGTTTCCTTTGATTAATATAATGCTCCAAGTATAGTTGAAATTATGGGCATAGGGAGCACATTAAAAATTAATACGAATAAGAGAATCTATTTTGAGTTATTTTATAGTTTTTAGTTGCAGAAGCATATCAGATATCCAAAGAATGCCCTATCGGTACACTTAAACAGGAAGCATTAATTAATGGTGTAACAAATACATGGCAAAAGTGACAAAATGCCTCATTCAAGAACACATAGAATTTCTGAAAAGGTTCCAACGTGAAGGTTTTAAAACATCTGAAAGTTCTATTCCAACTCTGTTTTTAGATATATGTACTGATTATTGTGCATTTTCTCTCTCTATTATTATGCATTAATCTAAATTCATTATATGTCTCTCTTCTCTTAATATAGAAACTTGTCAAATAAGGAAGGACAACTGCAGTGATCCTGGTCCATGGTCACTTTCCATTGAAACTAGTTGTCCATGGTCCCCTTTTGTTTTCCCTTTATACTGCCTCTCCGGTCGCTCCTTTAGTCCATCTGTCAATCCTTACATTAGCTTGCTCTCCCCATAGGAGACAATTACAAATACTAACCCTTACCTGTAAAGCTCTAGAGAACTCTAGTCCCTGTTACATATCTTCCCTAATTCCTAGGTACCCTTACTGCTAACCTACGCTTGCAGGACTTCTCGCGGGTGGCCCTTTTTTGTTGGAACAGCCTGCCTACCCCCATCAGTCTCTCCCCTAGTCTTCAATCATTTAAGAAGTCCCTCAAATCCCATCTCTTCCAAAAAAGCTTATGGTCTCTAAGAGTAACTTCTATTTCACAAACCTCTCTTGCTCTCTCCTAAAGGGCCACACTCCATTCTCACCTTCCAGTTCCGCTAATGTCCAACCTTGTAGTTTGGTTGCTATCCCCCATCAATGCTCTTCCTATTGTCTTATCTATTGTTAAATTTCCCCCTTGACAATACTGTAATGTGCTGCGGAATAAATTGGCGCTATATACATGTCAATAATCATAATAATAATCCAGTGAATACAAATAAATCTGCTTATTTGAGTTGGCTTGTTTCATTAATTTTGCTTGTATTATTTGATTTGTTTTAATTCTTAAACATGTTTAGAAGGTGATGATGAAAAAATAACACATTTATTTTGAAAATTAAAAATCAGAAAGAACATAACTAAACTAAGCTCAGAAATGTAAAACACCAAATTCTGGTGAATTGAAAAACTAATAGCAACATTAGGTAAAGTGGTTTCCTCTGTAAAAAAAATAAAAAAATGATGATAGATAAATAAAAGAAGAAAATAAAACTCACCTGTAAGCCAATGCGGAGGCCATAGTTCTTTGTGCAGCTTGATCATCCTTCAAAAACAGCACTCCCCTTGAAGCAGAGGGAGCGGCGTCCCAAAGGCAGGGCTGAGGGAAGACTTGGGTGGCATGGTGGAAGGGGCCGTACCGCCCTTGGTCGTCCATCGGCAGCATGATATATGTGCTGATTCTAGACGCGTAAATAAAACTGTGGCCCAAACAATTCAAAGCTGGTTGAGATTTGAAGCCTTGAGACTTTTCTTAAAACTAAAATCACCTCTAAAAGAGAAGATATTTCAGTCAATGAGAGCCAGGGTACATCAGATGAGGCAGCTAATGGCAATTTCAACAAATAATTTTGCAGAGTGTTTTGAACAGTGGAAGAGAAGCTGGGAGAATTGTGTGATCTCCCAAGGTGCCTACTGAGGCATTATTGTCCTATGTACAATGTTTCTAGAATCTTGCATCTCAATAAATGTCTCTATTTTTCATATTACATGTCTGGATACTTTCAAGACAGACCTCGTATATTATATACGTAAATACTACGTTTTAAAACTGGAAAGTGTGTATTCTTCTAGAATACATGTTACATTGACTGAATACAAATATTCACATTATTTAAGCAGCAGTCACTCCTCTTGTCTTACCGTAGCTTTGACCAAAAGCTGGTAGAAACTGCTCAATGTGTTCTAGTTCAAGGTGCCATTGAGTACAATGTCTCCATTTCCTTGGATGATGAAAAGATACCTGGATTTTTCATTGTTAGGCATAACCTAAGGAGAATGGAAACATAGATGTCAGTGAAGACTATAATAGTATTAGAATATACTTGTAATTCTAGGCTTTCACGGCCTATCAGCATTCATGTTACTGTTCACAACCCACATTTCCTTATTTATATTTCTTACCTTCTTACTTTTCATTTTCTTTATCTGATATTTTTTTCAACCTCTCTTTGTTTTCTCATCTTTATCTGATCTTCTTTTTTCAGATCTACTTTTTTTTATTACACATTTAGAAGTTATGTCTTCTTAATTCTTACCCTATGACAGGGGTCAGCAACCTATGGCATGTGCCATGCATGGTACCTGAGGTGCCTTTGCACGGCACTCAAGACTGCTAGAGTCAAACAGGCCAGGCCCTGGTCTACAGGAGTCCCAGTGGATCTTCAGATATCATGTATTCACAAATCCACAAGAGCCCCCATATACAGCCCACATTCATAGGTATCATGCACAATACCGCTGTGGCGAAACCAACCTCGCCACTGGGCCCTGGAGAAGCCTGTTTGCTAGCCTCCTACCTGCTGACTATGGCCCCTGGGTTATTTGGGGCATATTGTACTTTATATTGCTGCTACTGGCCCTTTAAAATCAGCAATGGATATATTGGGACTTTTGGGACTACTGTCCCTTCAAGACTGTGGAGCATATTCCAGTATACTGCCTTTAATATTACATATGTATTTATGTGTTGAGTTTAACCTGGGATATGTATGCAGCATTCACCTGATTGTTCGGTAGAATCACTCCATTCATTATATTGAGTGAAACTACCGAACAACCAGACCACCCAGGAATAAGTGTGCCTCCAATTACAGTTTGCAACAATGTTGCAAACGGGTAATTGGCAATCAGTGTAATGTATTCTTTGTCCTCTGGGTGGCCGCCATTCGGGAAACAAACACGTGGCGGCGGCCATCTTAAACTACCGAACAGCGGTGTTTTGCCGTCGAGTGTCTGGAACTAAAATCGGACACTTGACTAGGCAAACACCGCTGAGACCTCCATACTTCCAGAAATTCGTATAAAAACTACCGAATGGCCCGCCGTTCGGTAGAAAGAACCCCTCAAACAAGGGAATTCATTCAAACCCTCTCCAGGCTCTATAACACAGGCAATTCGCCTGTTTTCATTCCCTTGTTTGTGACCGACCGCAGGGCCAAAATGCATGGAACTGTTTTCGGATACTTTACCCATGCGGTCGGTCAAATCTTTGGAACCCCATATCTCCCGAACCATTCATCCGAATGACTTGAATTTTGGATATGTTGTCCCCCTGAATAAGGGTTATCCAGCGATGCTGGATTTAAAGGTGTACCCCCCGGGTTTTGGGGTACATCCAGAACTTGGCTGAAAAGGTGTACCGGATAATTGGGTTTAATGTTATCTGAGGGGAGGGGATGTGTGGGCTGAACCATGTATGTGATTGGTTATTTTATGCCTCCCCCTGGGTGTGGCCTGTAAGTGTACAAGTGTAATAAAAGCCAGGCTGGATGAGCCAGGCCAGAGTTCCTGTTTTACCCTCAAAGTGATGTGTCGTCTCATTATTGGGGGAAGGATTTATTGTATGCTGTTCCAGTTGACTGCTAGGAGTACAAGCCTATTCGTATGGTTCCTATTCAATGGTCTACAGCATTCATATGCTTGGGAGAATTTAAAGGTTTTCTCGGATTCGGTGATTGTGGTGTCTGCCAGAGTGCTTGGAGTCCTCAGGAAGCACTAGGAGCATCCATTAACGGAGGTACCCAGTCGGGGTGCCAGGTGATCCGTTACAACCGCAAACTACTCGTGAACATATACAATATAACAGCCCACATACACATGAAAACAATGCTACAAAGCAACTGCAGCACTCATAAATGACATATGCATATACACCACACCTAAAAAAAATAGGGACTTCAAGATCTTTTTTTGGCACAGTACTACTAAAAGGTTGCCTACCACTGCTTTCCCTGTGAGATGGTTAGAACACTTTTCAGACCACCATTTTATGTCATATGACAACGTTAAATAATGTGCATACAAAAGAAAAACTGATTGTAGGGTAGCAAATCTAATGTTTCTCCAAAGGCCGGATAAGACATCATTGAATATATTTGTATAATCAGCAGTGTGTTGCATTTGAAATATTTTTTATTTCTTATAAGGTCACAATTTTCTTATATATTGAGGTTTCCTATGTTTGCCCATGCATAGTTTATACCCCACTTCATTAATGTCTTACCGATACGATTTCATATGTTGGAGAAATAAGCCCAGCATTATCGTAGTCCACAGCGCTAACAGTGAAGATTATGGATCCACTCGTTGTATTCTGTAGATGAGACAGGAAGTTATTTCATGGACAAAAAGCACATGTAAAACTCAGAAATTTGCTATAATCCAAAGATAATAGATTAGGAACAAAGAGCCGCCAACCTAAGGAATAGAGCGGCAGCTTCCAAAGCTAAGAAATAAAGTAGCAGTTTTCAAAGTTGCTGCTTTCAAGTCCTTTGCCTCTTTTTATTTTTCTTCTCATTTCTTTTTTCTCTCTCTTTCCTTCTTTTCTCCCCTTCTTACATTTCAACATGGCTACAAAGAGAGATTCTAAAGGAGATAATAAATCTCAAAAAAAGAAGGAAGATAAACAAATAGAAAAATCTAAAGAACGATCTCGAAAACCAGTACAACTGATACTTCATTAAACCTCACGGAGTCTTCAATTATAGTCGAAGAAAGGAATGTTGAAAAATCGACAATAGGAAATATAGCTGATTCAGATCTACAGACACCTACAATGGATTCTCTGAAAATAAATTTTGAACAACAATTTGGACAACTCCAAAAAGAGAAAAAAACCACTAAAGAAATAACTACAGAACTTATATGTTTAGAACAAAAAATTATAAAAAAACGAAATTCAACTGACGCAATCTTAAATTAAAGGGAGACTCCAGGCACCCAGACCATTTTTGCCCATTGGAGTGGTCTGGGTGCCAACTCCCACCACCCTTAACCCTGCAAGTGTAATTATTGCAGTTTTTATAAAAGGCAATAATTACCTTGCAGGGTTAAGTCCTCCTTTAGTGGCTGTCTATCAGACAGCCACTAGAGGGACTTCCGTGTTCTTAGAACACTAGAAGTGTTTAAAGCAACGCTGGACGTCCTCACGCTATGTATGAGGACCTCCAGCATTGCCGGAATCCCCACAGGAAAACATTGAATTATGCTTCCCTATGGGGAGGTCTAGTGCGCGTGCGCAGCACATGACGTCGGCGGGGAGGAGAGTAGGCGCAGCCTGACCCAGCACCGCTGGACTCCGATAAGTCACTGAGGACGGTTTTAACCCCTTCAGCAACTTGTGATGGGGGATGGTAGGGAGAGGGGCACTGCAGGGTCCTGCAGTGCCAGGAAAACTAATATGTTTTCCTGGCACTGGAGAGTCCCTTTAAGCTGGATGCTGCAGAGAAAACAATAGATATGCTGAATTCCAAACTTAAGCAATTGGAAACCAACCTGCAAGACCTGGAAGACAGGCAAAAAAGAATACATTTGCGAATAAGAGGTATTACCGAAGATATCCCAAAGCAAGATCTGGAAGGTTACATCACTGAACTCTGTGCTGCTCTAAAAATTGGAGGTCAAAATCAAGATATCCTCCTCAAACGTATACACAGAATCCAGAAACCTAAGGCCATTATTTTTTTATTTTTTTGTCAATCTTTCTTTTATTGAGGCAGGGTTTAAATGGGATACAGAATGAAAAGAAGGAGACGCATAGCAGTGGTACATAGTGGGAGCATTGTGACACAATAGTACATCTCCTACGATTGGGAGCCTCATTTTTTAATTATTAAGTACGTTTTCCAAAGATGTAGGATCATGCAAATAGCAGTATTTATAAAGTTAGCTTCGAACCTTACGGTGATACCGTCAGCAATAGAGTAAAGGTAACCAGAGTAAAACTAATGAGTATCATCTGACGTACAGTCTATGGTTAAATTGGCATGAAAATAACATAGAAATAAACAGGCTATGGGACACGCAACCTGGTCAACAGTTATTCTGAGCTAGTTTCAGGCTAATCTGGCTTAGGACGTTGCTACACAATTTACATACATTGACGTTGTAGTAGAAGAGGCCTAGACCTTCAAGCTGGGCAAGTAGAGAACATTTAACAGAGGGAGTGGGCTAAATGCTAAAGTATTATTGACATACGAATCTAGGTAAACTTAAAAGGTACACAATACGGTAAGTATGATATACATGGTTTGGCAGCGTAGATTTCTAGCATTTGCTAAGCTAGGCGTATATCCCAGATGGTCTGCTACTCAGGTTAGTCCTTAAATTGTCCAGCAACAGGGGGCCAAGTCTGGGCCCAAAGTCCCGCTTGCATCCTGTACCTTTAGACCAGGATCTCAGTAGTTGCTATGCAGCTCCCGAGGGCTGCTCATCTTCTGCCTGAGGCCTTGATGGGCACTCGCGCCTATGTGCCATTGGACCCATCATCAGGACCGTGGGCCCAGGGTTCCGCCGGGCCCTAGCTTCTCCCTGGGTATATGGCAGGCTGTGGGGGGGGGGGGGTACCTCCCGGTGAGCGCCCAGCTCAGATGAAGCGTGTGCGGGCCTCTCGGAAATGCAGTACCTTGAGCAGTGATTGTTGAGCTCCATGTGATGGGAGTATCTCCGGGTGTCCGGGCCCATAACTGGTAGTGTCCCATGTGCCAGAGCGGATGGTGGTTGCAGGTCGTCTTGCGTCCGAGGGTGCAGGCCTTGTGCACGTGGGCTCCGCCATCTTGGGTGCGGGTCTCGGGCTGTGTGTCGATGCCCGTGCAGAGAGCTGGTAAGCGTGGCTTGAGTGGACCGGGATCACCCCCCCCCCCCGGTCCATAGGGGGGGAACAGGGCCGGGTCCGCAGGTTTTCCCCGCTTGTAGGGCTCCGTCAGGCAGGATAGTGCTGCGGCGGCTGTCCGCATCACTCACCGCCAGTGTAGGTCCGCCTGTTGCAGCGGGTCCCATCCTCCGAGGGACTAAAACTGTCGAGAGCAAGCCTCTCCTCGGCTCAGGCAGCCCTTTGCCAACGGGGGTCGCAGATGTCGTCGAAAAACTCTCCTTAAAGCATGGTTAGTGGGCTATTTGTGGCTCCATTTGCAGGAGCCGAGCTGGCCTGCGACCGCCCAGCTCGGCGGCCCGGCCCCGCCCCCACCTAAGGCCATTATTAACAGTATCTCTAGAGATACAATTATCAGATTTCATTTGTATAAATTCAAAGAAAATTTCATATTTGCCTTTAGGGACTTGACATCAATTCCAGAGAAATTTCGACATCTTAAATGTTTCTCATATCTATCAAGAAGTACAAGAGAATTCAGAAGATCCTTTCATGAATTAACCACGTCTATGAGATCTAAAAACATAATGAATAGATGGGGTTTCCAGCTAAATTGATTGTTTTTTTTTTATGGAAACTCCTCTATAGATTTTGATTCAGTCCAAAAGGCATTTCTTTGGCTAAACTGGAAATAACCAGGTTGATGTTTTGGACCCAATCACGTTTCTGGGACGGGAGGTAGGAGTGGTGCTCAGGGGTAAACTGTATAGAAATTTTAACATAATTAGCATCTCATTGATGTTTCCGTGAGTCCCCTTCCTTCGGTCCACTTTAGTCATACCATCTTAAGGGTCCAATACCTTATTAGCTAGTCGTTCTGTGTTCTGGAATCTATGTCTTTGTCATGGAGTAACACTTCCGGGTTCGGCACTCAGCGGTGAGGAGCTGGACCCCGCCCCCCTCTGACTCAGCTCTGACGGTATTTAGGGAGACTGGGCCAGAGGGAGGGTGTTTGGTGATTGATTGTGTGAGCTAACGTGTGAGCTGCCTCCGCGAGACCGCGGGCTCCACTGGCTCAGCTACTGGGAGCTACTTCCACCAGACGTACCTCTCCACAAGCTCAGACAAGCCGTTCCAGCCTTTGGGCAAATGCAAGGATTGCTGCATGCCATAAAGGATTACTGGAGAACGGATACTTTGCTACTTTACAAGTGGACCATATCTCTGAACTATTGGAGGACTACCCATATCAACCTTAAGTATATCTTTCAGCTATTTGTCTGCAATATCATTTATTAAAGAAATAATGCTTGCTTACTCAAATCTTCATTGCTACAAGTTACTAATCTCATGAAGGACAACTCCCATCATGCTTATTCACTATAAACTGTTCTTGCTTTGCAAATATTCCTAGCTACTTGATTATTGTTCCTATTGGAGATTATTCTCATGAACTAATGTTACTTAATGCATCTCTGAAGAAATACTTAATAATGAACTTTGTGTTCTTGATTACTTGCACTTCTTCTTATTGGATTATTGCCTAAATGCAATTCATTTAAGTTTAACACTTATTAAAACTTCGGTTGAATCAAGTTACCAGTGATTCTCTCTTTTCTTAAAGCTACAGTATTGATACTTAAGGATTCTTCATTTCTTCACTATTGTAATTAGGGAGATTACAAGCTGCAGTTGAGTTCCAATCCAAATCACCCTTAGTAGCGTAACAGAATCACCAAGCCCAAAAAAATGGAACCAGCAGAAGTGAATTCCCAAATTACCTCATTAACCCATAGAGTTGAAATACTCACACAAGGCATGCAGGATTTGCAAATTGCTAATGAGAGACTTCTTTCTTATATTAGAGAAATGCAAAATAAAGTTACACATTCTTCAAGTGACACTGCTGTCTGCAATCCTGAAAAATTTTATGGAGATCGCTCTAAATATAGAGAATTTCTGAATTCATGCAAATTTTTGTTTACTCTTAAACCTAGGGCTTACCCCACAGACAGGATTAAAGTCTGTTCAATGATTTCCTATCTAAGGGGTGAACCCATGTCCTGGGCACATACATTTCTGGAAAATGAAGATCCTATTTTGGATTCTTTTGATAATTTTGTTGAAGCAATGTCACTACTATATGAGGACCCTAATTAACAAACTACTGCTGAAATTACTATTAGATTATTACAACAAAGAAATCGTCCTGTGGAGGATTATATAGCTGAATTTAAAAGATGGGCTTCAGAAACCCAATGGAATGATATAGCTCTACGTAATCCGTTCCGTTTAAGATTGTCTGAAACAATTAAAGATGAATTATATAGAACCATTCTTCCCCCAAAGCTTGATACATTAATTCAACTCTCTATCAGTATAGATAGAAGAATCAGAGAGCGAAAAGCTGAAAAGGCTCTCTCTAATTCATTTTGGAAAAAATCCAATCCACCTTTGCGCATGTCTAATAAACCCTTGCAACCAAGTGAAGCTATGGAAGTTGGGTTTATCAGGGGACCTTTATCTATTGAAGAAAAAACAAGAATAATAAATTGAAATCTCTGGATGTACTGTGCTTCTAAAGAACATCTTTTACAAGAATGTCCTCTTCTAAAAAGGGCTAAGGAAGGAAGGCTTAAAATTAATACCTCAATTCTGAAAACACTTCCATCTTCCTGTTCTCATAAGTTTGCAGTACCTTTAATTTTACAATGGGACAAAGAAAGAATCAAGACTGAAGCTATTATTGATTCTGGAGCTACAGGGATATTCATAGATTCTTCGTTTGTTGAAACCAATAAAATTCCTTTTATGAAAAAAGCATCTTTTGTCTCCATCAGAGTTATTGATGGATCTTTAATTCCCTCTGGTCCTATAAAAAATTAAACCATTCCTATCAGGACAATTGTCAATAATAACCATTCAGAATTTCTTGTTTTTGATATAATAAAATCTCCTCTTTTTCCAATCATCTTAGGAATCAACTGGTTACAAATAGTGATGTCGCGAACATAAAATTTTTGGTTCGCAAACGGCGAACGCGAACATCCTCAAACGTTCGCGAACCGGCGAACTGGGCGAACCGCCATTGACTTCAATGGGCAGGCGAATTTTAAAACCCACAGGGACTCTTTCTGGCCACAAAAGTGATGGAAAAGTTGTTTCAAGGGGACTAACACCTGGACTGTGGCATGCTGGAGGGGGATCCATGGCAAAACTCCCATGGAAAATTACACAGTTGATGCAGAGTCTGGTTTTAATCCATAAAGGGCATAAATCACCTAACATTCCTAAATCACAATGGATATGGATTGACACCTGACATATGACATATTGACACCTTGACATATGGATTGACACCTGTCCTCAGAGACCCTGATACACGCTGACACAGAGCAGAATAGGGACAGTTCCCCCTACATAGGGTCACTTGGCAGATATGGATTGACACCTGTCCTCAGGGACCCTGATACACACTGACACAGAGCAGAATAGGGACTGTTCCCCCTACATAGGGTCACTTGGCAGATATAGATTGACACCTGTCCTCAGGACCCTGATACACACTGACACAGAGCAGAATAGGGACTGTTCCCCCTACATAGGGTCACTTGGCAGATATGGATTGACACCTGTCCTCAGGGACCCTGATACACACTGACACAGAGCAGAATAGGGACTGTTCCCCCTACATAGGGTCTCTTGGCAGATATGTATTGACACCTGTCCTCAGGGACCCTGATACACACTGACACAGAGCCGAATAGGGACTGTTCCCTATTCTACATAGGGTCACTTGGCAGATATGTATTGACACCTGTCCTCAGGCACCCTGATACACACTGACACAGAGCCGAATAGGGACTGTTCCCTATTCTACATAGGGTCACTTGGCAGATATGTATTGACACCTGTCCTCAGGGACCCTGATACACACTGACACAGAGCCGAATAGGGACTGTTCCCTATTCTACATAGGGTCACTTGGCAGATATGTATTGACACCTGTCCTCAGGGACCCTGATACACACTGACACAGAGCAGAATAGGGACTGTTCCTCCTACATAGGGTCACCATTTTTAGCCCAAGGCAGCTCATCTCATCAGGCCTTTTTTAGTCGAATGTATCGCCCACTGTCAGTCCCTTCGGGATCCATCCCTCATTCATCTTAATAAAGGTGAGGTAATCTAGACTTTTTGACCTAGGTGACTTCTCTTCTCAGTGACAATACCTCCTGCTGCACTGAAGGTCCTTTCTGACAGGACACTTGAAGCGGGGCAGGCCAGAAGTTCTATCGCAAATTGGGATAGCTCAGGCCACAGGTCAAGCCTGCACACCCAGTAGTCAAGGGGTTCATCGCTCCTCAGAGTGTCGATATCTGCAGTTAAGGCGAGGTAGTCTGCTACCTGTTGGTGGAGTCGTTCTCTGAGGGTGGATCCCAAAGGGCTGTGGCGATGCGTAGGACTTAAAAAGCTCTGCATGTCCTCCATCAACAACACGTTTTTAAAGCGTCCTGTCCTTGCCGGCGTGGTCGTGGGAGGAGGAGGATTACTTTCACCTCTTCCCCTGTTAGATTCCCGTTGTGCTGTGACATCACCCTTATCCGCTGTGTAAAGCATACTTTTTAATTTATTTTGCAAATGCTGCATCCTTTCCGACTTGTTGTAATTTGGTAACATTTCAGCCACTTTCTGCTTATACCGGGGGTCTAGTAGCGTGGACACCCAGTACAGGTCGTTCTCCTTCAGCCTTTTTATACGAGGGTCCCTCAACAGGCACGACAGCATGAAAGACCCCATTTGCACAAGGTTGGATGCCGAGCTACTCATTTCCCGTTCCTCCTCCTCAGTGATCTCAATGAAGGCATGTTCTTCCCCCCAGCCACGTACAACACCACGGGTACCAGATAGGTGACAACGAGCACCCGGGATGCCTGTTGTGGTTGGTCTTCCTCCTCCTCCTCAAAGCCACATTCCTCCTCTGACTCCTCTTCCTCACAATCCTCTTCCAGCGTTGCCGCAGGTCCAGCAAGCGATGCTGATAAGGTTGTTTCTGGTGGTGATGGTGACCACAACTCTTCCTCTTCATGCTCATCTACGGCCTGATCCAGCACTCTTCGCAGGGCACGCTCCAGGAAGAAAACAAATGGTATGATGTCGCTGATAGTGCCTTCGGTGCGACTGACTAGGTTTGTCACCTACTCAAAAGGACGCATGGGCCTACAGGCATTGCGCATGAGCGTCCAGTAACGTGGCAAAAAAATTCCCAGCTCCCCAGAGGCTGTCCTAGCACCTCGGTCATACAAATATTCATTAACGGCTTTTTCTTGTTGGAGCAGGCGGTCGAACATTAGGAGTGTTGAATTCCAACGTGTCGGGCTGTCGCAAATCAAGCGCCTCACTGGCATGTTGTTTCGCCGCTGGATATCTGCAAAGTGCGCCATGGCCGTGTAAGAACACCTGAAATGGCCACACACCTTCCTGGCCTGCTTCAGGACGTCCTGTAAGCCTGTGTACTTATGCACAAAGCGTTGTACGATCAGATTACACACATGTGCCATGCACGGCACATGTGTCAATTTGCCCAACTTCAATGCCGCCAACAAATTTGTTTTGTTGTCACAAACCACTTTGCCGATATCCAGTTGCTGCGGAGTCAGCTACTTTTCCACCTGTGCGTTCAGGGCAGACAGGAGTGCTTGTCCGGTGTGACTCTCTGCTTTCAAGCAAGTCAAACCCAAGACGGCGTGACACTGCCGTATCCGGGATGTGTAATAGTACCTGGGGAGCTGGGGGGTTGCCGTTGATGTGGAGCAAGACGCAGCAGCAGAAGAGGACTCAGCCGAGGAGGTTATGGAAGAGGATGGAGTAGGAGGAGTAGAGGAGGTGGCAGCAGGCCTGCCTGCAAGTCGTGGCGCTGTCACCAACTCCTCTGCAGAGCCACGCATTCCATGCTTGGCAGCCATCAGCAGGTTTACCCAATGCGCAGTGTAGGTGATATACCTGCCCTGACCATGCTTTGCAGACCAGATATCAGTGGTCAGATGGACCCTTGCCCCAACACTGTGTGCCAGACATGCCATTGCTTCCTTTTGCACAATCGAGTACAGGTTGGGGATTGCCTTTTGTGAAAATAAATTTCGTCCGGGTACCTTCCACTGCGGTATCCCAATAGCCACAAATTTGTATGGTAAAAGCTGGCGGGCTAATAGTTCAGACAAGCCAGCTGTCAGACGCTGGGCAAGGGGGTGACTTTCTGACATTGGCTTCTTACTCTCAAACATGTCCTTGAGAGACACCTGACTGTGGGCAGATGAGCGGGAATTGCTCTAGGCGAGAGACGGAGTGGCGGATGGTTGAGAGGGGGCAAGGAGGACAGCAGTGGTTGACGTGGCTGAAGATGCTGGACCAGGAGGAGGATAGCGGCTTTGAGTTTGTGTGCTGCTTGTACTCATGTGTTGATCCCATAGGCGTTTGTGATGTGAGATCATGTGCCTACGCAAAGCAGTTGTACCTAGGTGGGTGTTGGACTTCCCACGACCACGTTTCTTTTGGCACAGGTGGCAGATGGCATCGCTGTTGTCAGAGGCAGACACACAAAAAAAATGCCACACTGCTGAGCTCTGCAATGACGGCATTCTGGTGGTGGACACAGCATGCGTTGATTGGCGTGCTGTCGGGCTGACCCCGGGTGCCGATGCATGCTGTCTGACTGTGCCACTAGCTCCTTGCGACGACCTCCCCCTACTTCCAACTTGTCTCCTCCTCCTCCTCTCTGTCTCCACATCTGAACTTTTGCCCTGTTCTTCTTCTTGCCGAGCGGGCACCCACGTGACATCCATGGACGCATCGTCATCATCAACCGCTTCACTTGTATCTGACAACTCAGCAAAGGAAGCAGCAGCGGGTACAACATCATCATCATCACACCGTACGTCCATGTGTGTAATGCTGCCTGCCTGAGACATATCCCTGTTATCTACATCCTCTGGCAATAATGGTTGCGCATCACTCATTTCTTCAAACGGATGTGTAAAAAACTCCTCTGACATACCAAGTGAAGCGGCTGTGGTGCTACTGTTGGTGGTGACGGCAGGCGGGTGAGTGGTATCTTGAGAGGTGCCCGAAGCTAAGCTGGAGGAGGATAGTGCGTCAAGGTTCCGAGCGGAAGCTGTAGAAGATTGGGTGTCCTGTGTTAGCCAGTCAACTATGTCCTCAGAACTTTTCAAGTTCAGGGTACGTGGCCTCTGAAAACTGGGCATTATTCTAGGGCAAAAGGGAATCACAGCACCACGACCACGATGGCCCCTGCGGGGTGGCCTGCCTCTGCCTGTCATTTTTTTTTGGATTAGTGGTACTATGCGTGCAAGCTACTGTGAGACCAGATATGAGTGGCACTGTGCAGTGGCAGAGGTTGGCAGAGTACACGCTGTAGGCCTGACACACCCGCTTGAAGACAACTAACTGCTATTCAATCTATAACAGTGAAAAAAGTTTTTGGGTTTTAAATACACGCTATTGTGACACCAGATATTAGTGGCAATGTGCACTGGCAGAGGTTGGCAGAGTACACGCTGTAGGCCTGACACACCCGCTTGAAGACAAGTAACTGTTATTCAATCTATAACAGTGAAAAAAGTTTTTGGGTTTTAAATGCACGCTATTGTGACACCAGATATGAGTGGCAATGTGCACTGGCAGAGGTTGGCAGAGTGCACGCTGTTGGCTTGACACACCCGCTTGCAGACAACTAACTGCTATATTTTTTAAATGCCAGCTATTGTGACACCAGATATGAGTGGTGGCACTGGGCAAGTGGGCACAGTATCCACTGTGAGCCTGACACACAGACGCTTTCAGGAAACTAACTGCTATGCAATCTATTACAGTGAAAAAAAGTTTGTGGGTTTTTAAATGCACGCTATTGTGCCACCAGATATGAGTGGCACTGTGCACACTGGCAGAGTACACGCTGTTGGCCTGACACACAGACGCTTGCAGACAACTAACTGCTAATTAATCTATTACAGTGAAAAAAAATTGTTTTTAAATGCAAGCTATTGTGACACCAGATATGAGTGGTGGCACTGGGCAAGTGGGCACAGTATCCACTGTGAGCCTGACACAGAAGCTGGCAGGCAGGCAACTGCAATTAGATTACACACACAAAAAAAAAAGCAGACTGATGTTCTAGCCCTAAAAAGGGCTTTTTGGGGTGCTGTCCTTACAGCAGAGATCAGATGAGTCCTTCAGGACTGTAGTGGACACTGAATACCCTAGCCTAGCTATCAATTTCCCTATCTAATGAGCAGCAGCTACACTTTCCCTCCTCTATCTAAGAATGCAGCTTCAGAATTAATCTAAAATGGATGCTGTACAGGAGGTGGGAGGGTCTGGAAGGGAGGGTCTGCTGCTGATTGGCTGGAATGTGTCTGCTGACTGTGAGGCACAGGGTCAAAGTTTAGTCAATGATGACGAATAGGGGGCGGATCGAACCGCGCATGTGTTCGCCCGCCGTGGCGAACGCGAACACGCTATGTTCGCCAGGAACTATTCGCCAGCAAACAGTTCGGTGCATCACTAGTTACAAACTCATAACCCCTTCATTCGTTGGACTCCCTTTCCAGAATTCCATTTAATCCTGCTTCAGAAAAGAAAACCTTTTCAATATTCTCAAACAATAAAATTATTGGACTTACAACTACTATATTGGATGAACTAAAACAATTATCTCACAAAGAACTTGAACTACCTTCTACTCCTAAATTGTTCAAAAAAGATGGAATCTTTTATTTCAAAAATAGAATTTACATTCCTCCAAAACTCTGAAAGAACCTCTTAAAATTAATTCATTAATTCTCCCCTTGCTGGACATCCTGGAATAAAAAAGACACTTGAACTCTCTACTAGACAATATTGGTGGCCTCGCCAAGACCAAGCCATTGAATCCTATGTTAAGTCTTGTCCAGTATGTCAAAGGTCAGAAGTGGAACGTCATCTTCCTTATGGATTATTGACTGGATTGCCAGTACCTGAAAGACCTTGGCAGTCTATTTCCATGGACTTTATGGTGGAAATCCCTCCTTGTCGTAGACCGTTTCACAAAAATGTCACATTTCATTCCTTTGACAAAGTTACCCTCATCCTCTGAACTTTCCAAAGTTTTCATTGACAATATAATCAAATTACATGGATTTCCTGAAGAAATAATCTCAGACAGAGGTTCTCAATTTACTTCACGTTTTTGGAAGGAAATGTGTTCTTCACTTCAAATCCAACGTAAACTTTCTTCAGCATACCATCCGCAAACAAATGGCCAAACAGAACGAGTCAATCAATGTCTGGAACAATACCTTTGTTGTTACTGTACGTATTTACAAGATGACTGGAGTAATTGGTTACCCATGGCTGAATTTGCCTATAATAATTCCATACATACAAGCAGCAAAATGCTGCCATTCTTTTCAAATTATGGATTCCATCCCTACCTGTTCCCTGAAGTTCCCAAGACAACTTCTAATCCAATGGTTTCTTCTGAAAATATGGAAATGTCTTCATTGTTCAAGCAATTAAAGAAAAACCTCGAAAGTTCTATGTCGTTATATAAAAGGAATTATGATATTAACAGGAGAGCTCCTCCTAAATATAAAATTGGTGACACTGTTCAAAACATATTTCTACTAACCGTCCTTCTAAGAAACTAAGTCCTCTTTTTCTTGGACCTTTTCGAATTGATTCCATTGTTAATGAAAATGCTGTAAAATTGAAACTTCCTCCATCACTTAAATTGCATCCTGTTTTTCATGTTTCACTCCTAAAGTCTTTTCTCCCAGATCCCTTCCATAGGGAACAATTGTGGAAGCCTGACCCCATTGAAGTACAAGGAGAATTGGAATATGAAAAAGAGAAAATTCTTGACTCCAGACTTCATAGAGGTAACTCACAATACCTTATTAAATGGAAGGGTTATGGAGAAGAAGATAACACATGGGAGAATTCCTCTGAACTACATGCATCGAAGTTGATTACTGCCTTTCGCAGGAAGTACCCTCATAAACGGAGGTAATAGCACCCGGAGAGTGCTCCTTAGGTGGGGGGTCCTGTCATGGAGTAACACTTCCGGATTCGGCACTCAGCGGTGAGGAGCCGGACCCCGCCCCCCTCTGACACAGCTCTGACGGTATTAAGGGAGACTGGGCCAGAGAGAGGGTGCTTGGTGATTGATTGTGTGAGCTAATGTGTGAGCTGCCTCCGCGAGACCGCGGGCTCCACAGGCTCAGCTACTGGGAGCTACTTCCACCAGACGTACCTCTCCACAAGCTCAGACAAGCCGTTCCAGCCTTTGAGCAAATGCAAGGATTGCTGCATGCCATAAAGGATTACTGGAGAACGGATACTTTGCTACTTTACAAGTGGACCATATCTCTGAACTATTGGAGGACTACCCATATCAACCTTAAGTATATCTTTCAGCTATTTGTCTGCAATATCATTTGTTAATGAACTAATGCTTGCTTACTCAAATCTTCATTGCTACAAGTTACTAATCTCATGAAGGACAACTCCCATCATGCTTATTCACTATGAACTGTTTCTTGCTTTGCAATTACATTCAGTGCTTCAAGTTACTAATCTCATGAAGGGCAACTCCCATCATGCTTATTCACTATGAACTGTTCTTGCTTTGCAAATATCCTTAGCTAATTGATTATTGTTCCGATTGGAGATTATCCTCATGAACTAATGTTACTTAATGCATCTCTGAATACTTAATAATGAACTTTGTGTTGTTGATTACTTGCACTTCTTCTTATTGTATTATTGCCTAAATGCAATTCATTTAAGTTTAACACTTATTAAAACTTTGGTTAAATCAAGTTACCAGTGATTCTCTCTTTTCTTAAAGCTACAGTATTGATACTTAAGGATTCTCCATTTCTTCACTATTGTTATTAGGGAGATTACAAGCTGCAGTTGAGTTCAAATCCAAATCACTAGTAGCTAGTGTCTAGATCACTAGTAATCTCTAGTAGCGTAACAGTCTTTAGCGTTCATATTTGCCTATATAACAGGAAAAGTAAGAAAAGATTTGGACACGTTTTGAGGGGTAGTTAAAAAACTCAACATCATTACCTATAGGTATAGTCTAAACTAATTTAAATCATACATTGACCTTGATAGAAGTACTAAGGTTTGAAGGATGATGAGAACTTAAGGATATAGAGAAAAAAAAAAGGGGGAATGAAGAGGGGGAAGGAGAGTAGCTAAAGGGGGATGAAAGGAGGAGGGGAGGGGAAGGGGAGAGAGAGAGAGAGAGAGAGAGGGGAAGGGGGGAAATAAAAGGAAATGTACTAAAAATATAAATATTTCTACTTATTATGTCATTATTCTTTGAACTCACTAAAATAAATTCTACTTATTATGTCATTATTCTTTGAACTCACTAAAATAAATTCATTATACATATATGCTTGACGGGTTAGGCTCACTAAACTGCACTATTTTGAACTTATTTAAATATATACACAATAAATTCAAAGGTGTTTGTATGGGCTCACTTAGGTTTGGCACGAAGTTTAATAAAAAAGAAGGGAGAAGGGAATAGTTACATTATATGATCATACATTGCATAAGCCTGCCACAACGTCAATGTACCCCATCTTTGGCAGGTACTACACAGCCAACTGCCTACTAAATGAGCTACTCACTTGGGGAAATCCTTCCATCTCGAGTTCTTTGCAGTACAAGGCTAAATAGGGTCCTGAGTTTAGGCACGTACTATGTTTGTAGAAAGACCCCCCATTGGACTGAGAAGGAAGAGGGGGCCATGACTGATGCTGGGCTAAGGAGTCTTGACTGAGGCTAAGCAGAGGGGTGGGGTATATAATTTCTGGGTATCAAGATTGATACTGAGAGTATGGTTTTTCAGGCTCCCGGAGGACAAGTTGGTTGTGTTGCTTCGTCTGGTTGACTTGGTCAGGGGTTCCAAAAAGATTCAGTTGCGCCAAATGCAGGGCCTACTGGGCCACTTGGTTTTCGCATGCAGAGTATTGCTGATGGGTCGGGCATTTTGTCGCAAGTTGTTGTTGTCAACGGTGGGGGTAAGGGAACCCTTCCACTACATCCGGATCACGCAGCGCCTTTGGGCGGATCTGGCGGTGTGGAGCTCTTTCCTATGCCGTTACAACGGACACTATTGCTGGTTGAGGGAGGCGACCCCCAATTCCGCGTTAGAGCTCTTTACGGATGCCGTCTAACGCGTTTTTTTTTTTTTTTTTTTTTTTTTTTTCAATTTGAGATATATTTTATTTTCTTGTTTGTCATTTCAATTTGCGGCGCCTGCTCGCCAGGGTACAGAAAGAAGAAAGGGATGTTTGTGCAGGAACATTTGTTTACATCTGAGGGATTATACATAGAACAGATTATCATTCCCAATCTCCGAATTTCTTCACTCCCCACCTTGAGTGACCGTCTTCGGGCCCCCCCCCCACCCTCTCTCTCATTTAAGTTATGTGGTTGCCTGGGCTTCTCATGCCCTTCTTTTATTGTGAGTTTCGTGACATCTTTGTGCCTTACGCTACTTGTCTGGTTTCTTTTCCCTGTGCCTGAATAAGTCTACCATGTCAGTACCTATGGGCTGCTCTCAATGTTTTCCTCTCCATTTATATGTGAGGATGCTTCACTTCTGGCCGTGGCTTCCAGTTTCTGGAAATTCTGCCATCTCTCCCCTGCTAGGATGGTATGTGTTTGTGGCTTCATGTGTTTAGCAGCCATTAGCTCATATTCCCAGTTAAGCGATGTTTGGGTTATGAGGGTCTCTTTCAGGGGCGTTACTGTTGTTTTCCATGCCCTAGCTATAATCGTCACTGCTGCTATAAGCAATTGGAAAATCAGTTTACCCTCAATCTTGTCTTTAGTCTTGGGTATCATGAACAATAAGCATTGTTCAGGGGTTATTGACCACTTCCTCCCCATGAGTTGCCCCGCTATTCTTTCTACTTCTCCCCAGAACGATGTTAGTTTGGCGCATGACCACCATATATGAAGCATCGTACCCCCCTGAGCTCCGCACCTCCAGCACTCATTAGGTGAGTTTGGGTACATCTTCGAAAGCCGGTCGGGTACCATGTACCACCTGTATTGAAGTTTCCTAATTGTCTCTAAATGTGTGGTGCACATCGTATTTCCTTTATGTATTGAGAAAGCTCTTTCCCAAGTTAGCTCTGGTATGTTGCGCCCAAGGTCTTTATGCCATGCCTCCTGAAATATCATTGTGTTCTCCCTCTCGTCTCTTTGGAGCTCGTTGTAGAGTTTTGACAGGGTTTGCTTGGCTGGTTTGGGTGATAAGCAGATTTGTTCTATGCTAGGTGTTTGGTGTTGCCCCTGGTCTTGAACTTTGACCTTCCCTAGGAATGATTTTACTTGTAAGTATGGGAATATTGCTTTATTGGGCAATTTGTATAGCGTTTGAAGTTCAGGGAAGGGTTTTATCTTTCCTTCTGTGCATAGATGGTGGATTGTGGTGCAGCCTCCCTCTTTCCAGGGTATATGGTCGAATGTCTGAATTCCCACGGCCACCGTGGATATTGGGGCTTGTGGTGACACACCTTCTCCTACCTTCTCCCTGTGTGTCACCTCATCCCAAATTTTTAAAGTTAGGGCTGTGGTCGGGAGAGGGTCTATATGTGTCGGGCGGTGGGTGTGCGGTAGCCAGAAGAGGTTGAGTAATTCCCGCCCTCCTACCCAATGTGCCTCTATCTGTGTCCATTGTGGGGCCTCCCCCGCCGCCGTAGCTATCTTGACTGCTGCTAGTTGCGCTGCTCTATAATACTTGTGTATATTAGGTAGTCCTAGCCCCCCCTCTTTGGTCGGCCTCTGCAGGATTGAGGATGCCACCCTAGGTTTTTTCTTTGCCCATACAAATCTCGTGAAGAGACTCTGCATGGCCGTCAGATATTGTTTTGGTAGATAAATGGGAAGTGTTCTTAGTAGATATTGTAGTTTCGGTAATAACATCATCTTAAGTGCTGCCATTCTTCCTACCCAAGATAGATATTTGCCTTCCCACCCCTCCAGTGTTTTTTCTATCTCCTTTTGTAATTTTTTGTAGTTTTTGTCTAGAAGTTTGGGAAGGTTTGCTGGGATGTCTATACCTAAGAAAGTAATGTGGTCTGCCCTCCAGTCAAAATTGAACCCCGATTTGAGTCTTTCCAGGGCGTCCGTCTGTATTCCTATCCCCATTGCCTGTGTCTTAGTAATGTTAAGCTTGTAGTAAGAGTGACGTCCATATTCTGAGATGGTCTCCATCAGATTAGGTAGAGATATGTGTGGTTGCGTTATTGTAAGCAGTATATCATCCGCATACAGGTTTGCTTTGTAATCTCTGTCTCCCACTCTCACTCCGTGAATAGATAAGTGCTGCCTAATTGCCACCGCCAGCGGCTCCAGTGCTAATACATATAGTAGTGGGGAGAGGGGACACCCTTGCCTTGAGCCATTAGTTATAGGGATAGTGTCTGAGATGAATCCCGCGTTTACCACTTTAGCTGTGGGATTGTGGTATAGGGCCCTGACCGCTGAGAGGAAGACCTCCGGCATCCCAAACTTTGTTAGGACCGCCCCGAGAAAATCCCATCCCAGACGGTCAAAGGCCTTTTCTGCGTCTAGGGCCACCACTACGCAGCCCACCCTCATGCGCTTCGTGCTGTACAGGGTGTCTAGTACTTTTCTGGTGTTGTCCCCCCCTTGCCTGCCTTTCACGAATCCCACTTGATCGTTGTGTATGATATGTGGGAGTATGTTGCTTAGTCTTTGTGCATATATTTTAGCGTACAGCTTAGCATCTGTGTTTAATAAGGATATGGGGCGGAAGTTTTGAGGGCATGTAGGTGGCTTTCCTGGTTTTGGGAGGGTTATGATGTGAGCCATCAGTGACTCTTTTGGTAGTTGACCGTTTTTTGTGGCTTCGTTAAATGCGTTGGTTAGATATGGCGTGAGAATGGAAGTGAACGTCTTGTAGTAACAGTTTGCAAAGCCGTCGGGGCCCGGGGCCTTGCCTGTCGGCAATCCTTGGATCGCCTCTGACACTTCTTTCTCTGTGATCGGGGATGAAAGTGCCTGGCTTTGCTGAACAGTTAGTGATGGTAATGGGATCTTGCTGAGATATTCGTTAATGGCTAAGGGTTGCGGTTGTGGAATTTGTTTGTTATCTGCTAGATTATACAAGGAGGTGTAATATTTGGCAAAGGCATTGCTGATATCTTTAGGTGCCGTAATCTTATGTCCCTTGTCCGATTGGATATATGCAATTTTTTGTCTGGTTTGTAGTGTTTTGAGGCTTTGGGCTACTAGTTTGCTTGCTCTATTGCCTTGTGTGTATTGGGTCGCCCTGAGTCTGCGCAGGTGTTGGCCTGTTCTATCTAGTGCTTGGTTGCGGATTTCACGTGTAATCTGGACTATACGGTCCTTTAAGTCTTGAGAGGGTTTTGTTTGGTTTAGTGTCGTGAGGTCTGCTAGGTCCTTCTGCCATTTACATCTTTGGGCTTCTGACCTTCTCTTAATGTGCGCCGCCCTCTGTATCAACAGACCCCGTGCTACCGACTTATGTGCTTGCCATATTATGTTATGTGAGGTGTCTGCGGTTGTGTTTTCTTTAAAGTATAGTTGCAGTTCTTGTTCCAATGTTTTCCGGAACCCGGAGTCAACTAGTAGGGAGCTATTCAGTCTCCACGGACTTCTGTGTGTTGAGTCGTATCTGTCAGCCAGAATCACTGTCATCGGTGCATGGTCCGACCAGGTGATCTGCTTGATGTCACATTCCTGAACCTGGTCTAAATATTGCCCTGTCATTAAAATTCCGTCTATCCTGGAATATGTATTATGCACCGTGGAGAAGAATGTATAACCCCTCTCTCCTATGTGGGTCGCCCTCCATGTATCATAGTAGTGGTATGTGTGCAATAGTTTCTGTAGTGCTTTGCCTTGTCTTTTGAGTGGTCTCATTCTAGATGTTGTTGGCGACACTGTTGTGTCTATCTTGGGGTCAATTACATGATTGAGGTCTCCGCATACTACGCTAATACCTTTCTGTATCGGTTCTAATTTGCGAAGTATTTTGTGTATGAAATTCCTTTGCTCCGAATTTGGGGCATAGATGCTTGTGATTGTGTATGTGACATCATTAAATGTGCCCACTACTATGACATACCGTCCCCCCTCGTCAATTTCCACTTGGTTAAGTTCAAAAGCCACATCTTTGTTTATGAGGATAGAGGTCCCTTTGGACTTACTTGTGTTTGTGGCGTGAAATTGGTGTGGGTAGTCTCGTTTAAGCAGGGGGGGGTGCGCCTTGGTCTTAAAATGGGTTTCCTGCAGGCACACAATATCTGGTCTATTGCGTCTTAGGTCCTGTTGTAGGAGGCTGCGTTTTGCCGGACTGTTAAGGCCTCTGGTGTTATGGGAATATATTTTCATGGGGGTCTGTGATCTGTTTTCTGCTGTACCTGTTGTGTTGGGTAATCTATGTATGGGGTTACCACCCTACCCAGCCATTTCGAACCGGGTGGTCTCCCCTTCACCGTGTGTTCCCTGCCTTCTGTAACTCTATTTTGGATTGTCCCCGTGGTCGAGACAGTGAAATGAGGGCCATCATAGTGCTTTCGTGTTATATGACAAACAAGAGTGTGAAACATTAAAACAAAACATAGATAATTTAACATAACTAAACAAAGTGCCATTGATTTGGCTTGGCTCCTGTCAGAGGTGCCTTGGGGTAGGATGCTTGAAGCTTCCATGCCTGTTCGGAGCCCTTCTGCGGCCTACTCGCTAGTGGTACCCTCTATACCCTTAAGTGTGATGTGTGAGGCTTAACCTGAGGGTTGGAATGAGGCAGCTTTCTTACCCTTAAACTTTAGGGTGTACTTCCTTATAGTATATGTTCTTTAGTTGTTGTCTACCTTCCACCTTACTCTCCTTTCACATTCACAGATGTCCTTCCCTCGCGGGATTTTTGCTCAGTTACCTGAAGTGAAAAAACGTGTTTTAGCATAAATGATAAAGTCCCACAGTCATTGAGGGATACTTGCCACGTTTCGTGGGTGCTATTTGTTTCTGGTTGCTTTCTTCCACGTTGGTGTCAGCTTGTTCTGCGCCAGCTCCGACGTCGCGGTCTGCTGAGGTGCCAGTCCCCACTCCCGAAGGATCCTTAGGCCTACCTCTGGCGTTCCCATTGCCGCTATCTTGCCTTCGTGTTGAACCAGAAGCTTAACTGGGAAGCCCCACCGGTATGGTTTCTTGTGCTGTCTGAGGATTTCAGTGAGGGGTGCAAAGGTCTTCCTTTTTTTCAGGGTGGCTGCTGATATGTCCGCGTAGATTGCGGTTCCTTGGTATGGCGCCGGGAATGTCGTGCGTTGCCTGCTGGATTTCATAATCACTTCCTTAACATGAAAATAGTGTAGCCGCACCAGCACATCTCTCGGCGTTTCGGAAGATAAGAAGCTGGGTTTAGGGACCCTGTGGTAGCGGTCCATCAGGAGCATGTCCTGAGGCAAGTCTGGTGCCAGGAGTTTGAATAGGCCTTGCAAGTGTGCGTGGAGGTCTGACGGGCCTACCGCTTCCCCTATGCCTCTAAGCCGAAGGTTGTTGCGGCGCGATCTGTCCTCAAAATCCGCCATTTTATTCTCGAATGTAAGTATATCCTCTTGCATTTCTTCCATTTCTGCCCGCATTGCGTTATAGGCCTCCGTCTGATCCGCCATTTTGTCTTCCAAGGAGGAAGTTCTGTTGCCCAGGTCTTGGATGTCAGATTTTATCTCTTTCAAGGCTGACTGTAGTGTGCCTTGTATTTTGTCATGCATGGCGTCCAGCATACGCTGTAGCACTCCCTGTGTCACCGGCAGATCCGTCTGTATGGAATTTTGTCTGCCTCCTTCGTCCTCGTCGGCGCCATCTTGCGCTTCATCTTGCGCGCTCCCCGGTTTACCTTGGGTGTTCCGAGCAGCGAAAAAACTATTCTTGTCACCCTTTTCTGTCTGACGCCTGCCTTTGAGCTGAGACATCTTTGTGGTTTAGATTTTTCAATTTCGGGTATTCGTATCGCTAATTTTAGGCCTCCGTAGCTCGGAGCTACTCTGTCATGCGACTGCTCCGGTTGAGCTCCAGGCCACGCCCCCCGTCTAACGCGTTTTAAGTCTTATGTCCATCCTCATTTGTTGTAATCCTCTTCTCGTTGTAGGTGCTCGGCCCCGGTATGTGTGGATTGTAGGGCATTCCTACGTATACTGGGCTGCTCGGCGAGCAGAAGACCGGCCCTACAGATGGAATTTGGGATGCTCATTTGACTTAGCTCGGGTCCGGTGGAAGGGAACTTGGGGTCTTCTCTGGCATCAAGTATACCCAGAATTCGTGGCGCTGCGTAAGTTTGTCTCAGGGCCATTGGTGGTTGTGGTTCATGCGGGCGAGAATGACTTAGGGAAAGCCAGGACAGTGGACCTTCCCCACGCAATTCGGCACGACCTGGCGAGGTGCATGGCTCTATTCACGGACATGACCTTGGTTTGGTCAGAGGTGGTCTCCAGGCCATGCTTGCGCGTGTTACCGTACTCACGCAGATTGGAGAAGAGCTGGCGCAAGCTTAATATTGCAGTTGGGAAGTTCGTTCGTCGTCTAGGTGGGGTAGTTGTACGACATGTGGAGCTCGAGGGTGATAACCTGAATCTGATGAGGAAGGACGGGGTACACTTAAATTCCATCAGTTTAGATATTTTTAATGCGGGTTTACAGAGTGGGATCGAGGCTGCGCGGTCGGCGGGGGGTGCGATGATGACAAGGGGCTCAAAGGAATGTCGTCATCGCGGTGGCGGGAGTCCTGGCCAGCGCAGGCAGAAGTGAAGAAGTTGCCGAGGAGGCTTGGGGAGTCGCAGCCTGCTGGGAGCTGATGGCGGAGGCAGGCTGCTCTGGACTCATGGTTTGATGGGATAGACCTGTCTGTTGGTGAATCACCCCAACAGCTGACAGTATGAACTTGCTGGCATGTATAATTAATAAAGCTGTGGCCGGGTTGGGAGACATTCCATCTAGACAGCAGTCAAGACCTGGACTGAGAAGGAAGGGGGGACATGACTGATGCAAGGCTAAGGAGTCTTGACTGAGGCTAAGCAGAGGGGTGGGGTATATAGAGATACAAAGTGGCAAAATGGCAGGACGGTTATAAGGACAGTGAGGGGAGGGGACTTACCAGTCAGCGTTAGGAAGTGCAGGGATCCTTACTTTCCCTCCCTCCCACCCTAGGACTTTCTGTTACATGTGGAATTGTTGGGCTGTTTCTGGTGCTTGTTGTTGGTTTCTGTTTATTGTTTTTTCACAGCATGCAGGAGTCCTGGCCAGCGCAGGCAGAAGTGAAGAATTTACCGAGGAGGCTTGGGGAGTCGCAGCATGCTGGGAGCTGATGGCGGAGGCAGGCTGCTCTGGACTCATGGTTTGATGGGATAGACCTGTCTGTTGGGCAATCACCCGAACAGCTGACAGTATGAACTTGCTGGCATGTATAATTAATAAAGCTGTGGCCGTTGCCCTTACCCAACTTAACAAGGTTGTCAGGATATTTATATCGGCAGATATAAATATATCGTTTTGTGCTATGATAGAAATTAAAAGTGTATATTGCCAGAGTCACTCAGAACAGAGCAGACTCCATTTTGCTATCTTTAAGCTAACAAAGACACAAAATTTCTATCCTTTCTGTAACACTAACCACATAGCCTGAGCTAAGGAATGCATTATATAAACAAACCAAGTGATACAATGAGGCAGGGGGATGGAATGCTATGTCTAAGTGTTAATGGAATAGAAATAATTCTAAATGCAGACATTAGTGACAGAGAAGATTAGTAATTAATTTTACTTTCTAAATTTTACAAGATCCTATTGGAAAGTAAAAGTTGAAATTAAGTTTAAACTGTCAATTTTAGAAATTACAGCAGGAATTGTCGACGCACTGTCTGGAGAAAATCCAAAGAAACGCTTTGAACTGACAGAAAATTTAAGTTATAGGTAGTCATATAGATAAGACAAATGATGTCAAAATAGCCATCAGGAAAAGTTAACTCTTTCCTGGATAGGAAAGTTTAGTGAGACGAGACTGCCCTCTATGGACCAAATACCTAAATTGCTATATGCAGGGTGACCACACTTTCAGTTTCCTATTGGCCTTATCACCTAATGACGTACAGAAAGTCTGGCCCTTTAAAAGTTAAGACAAAGGGAAGAGAGAGGCTAAGTCAGGATCGCAGGCTAAGTGAGCGAAGCAAGTGAGTCAGAGAAGAGTCAGTGGAAGTTGGAGTTTGGGCTTTTTAGATTCGGACATGCAGAGAGATCCTGACAGATATTCACTCTGGGACTAACTAACATTCAAACTCTCTTGGACCCAACTCAAGAAACACTTAGAATTTTACTCTTACTTTCTAAGCAACACTATTTTTCACTATTACTTACACACCTCCATTCAATCAATCATACACGCACACAACCAATCCTGGGACTACCTACTCATCTGATGAGAATATCTAAATAACTGGTAAATATGCTGGTTTTATTTAATTAATCTAAATTAATTTAAAAAATTCTAATAGCATGATATATGACTGGATAAATCACGGTAAGATTTCGATATTTAGAAATCTTAGTTAACTAAAGAATATATAGTTATAAACATTCCATTCTGCAGGTGGAATTAAGGATAATTATATATTAATGTGATTTATCACATGTTAGCATACCGTTATTTTTATCCAGGTGTATTGATTTGCTCTAAAATAAGATAAGATATCTTTTTAGGCAAATTAAAATTCGGCTTATAGAATCTGGTAGATTACTCTTATTGGATGGTTCCAGGAAATGATTAATGAGCTGGTTTAGATGTTATTTTAACTACATTTACATGAGAATAGGTATCATATGCCTAGGAGGATCTAACCAGCGTTGAAAGGGTTACTCAGTTGATCTAACTGTTAGCCAAAGTTTTATGGCCTTTCGCTGCGCTGTGTGAAGTTACTTTCTTTCTGTGTGAAGCCCCTCATAAATCTTGTCTTGACAATTGATGCTGTGTTAACCATTGGAATGTGTATTGCCATTGTATTGCATACTATGTTATACTAAATATTCATTGATTATTATCACGCATGTTACTAATTAT